>NW_026989309.1:0-143083 GCF_030222135.1 Aotus nancymaae
CAACCCGTGTGTGGATTCAGCAGTCTGCAAACACTTTCTCTGCAGAGTCCCAAAACAGGCGTTTTCAGCCCATTACCGGCATATGGAAGAAACAGCAGTAAGCACAGGGAAATATCTGCTTCTAAATCCAAAACGCAGCTATCTAACAGAACGGTTGTCAATGTGTGCACTCAACTTCCAGAGTTAAACCCGTGTGTGGATTCAGCAGTCTGCAGAGACTTTCTCTGCAGAGTCCCAAAACAGGCGTTTTCAGCCCATTACCGGCATATGGAAGAAACAGCAGTAAGCACAGGGAAATATCTGCTTCTAAATCCAAAACGCAGCTATCTAACAGAACGGTTGTCAATGTGTGCACTCAACTTCCAGAGTTAAACCCGTGTGTGGATTCAGCAGTCTGCAGAGACTTTCTCTGCAGAGTCCCAAAACAGGCGTTTTCAGCCCATTACCGGCATATGGAAGAAACAGCAGTAAGCACAGGGAAATATCTGCTTCTAAATCCAAAACGCAGCTATCTAACAGAACGGTTGTCAATGTGTGCACTCAACTTCCAGAGTTAAACCCGTGTGTGGAATCAGCAGTCTGCAGACACTTTCTCTGCAGAGTCCCAAAACAGGCGTTTTCAGCCCATTACCGGCATATGGAAGAAACAGCAGTAAGCACAGGGAAATATCTGCTTCTAAATCCAAAACGCAGCTATCTAACAGAACGGTTGTCAATGTGTGCACTCAACTTCCAGAGTTCAACCCGTGTGTGGATTCAGCAGTCTGCAAACACTTTCTCTGCAGAGTCCCAAAACAGGCGTTTTCAGCCCATTACCGGCATATGGAAGAAACAGCAGTAAGCACAGGGAAATATCTGCTTCTAAATCCAAAACGCAGCTATCTAACAGAACGGTTGTCAATGTGTGCACTCAACTTCCAGAGTTAAACCCGTGTGTGGATTCAGTAGTCTGCAGAGACTTTCTCTGCAGAGTCCCAAAACAGGCGTTTTCAGCCCATTACCGGCATATGGAAGAAACAGCAGTAAGCACAGGGAAATATCTGCTTCTAAATCCAAAACGCAGCTATCTAACAGAACGGTTGTCAATGTGTGCACTCAACTTCCAGAGTTAAACCCGTGTGTGGATTCAGCAGTCTGCAGAGACTTTCTCTGCAGAGTCCCAAAACAGGCGTTTTCAGCCCATTACCGGCATATGGAAGAAACAGCAGTAAGCACAGGGAAATATCTGCTTCTAAATCCAAAACGCAGCTATCTAACAGAACGGTTGTCAATGTGTGCACTCAACTTCCAGAGTTAAACCCGTGTGTGGAATCAGCAGTCTGCAGACACTTTCTCTGCAGAGTCCCAAAACAGGCGTTTTCAGCCCATTACCGGCATATGGAAGAAACAGCAGTAAGCACAGGGAAATATCTGCTTCTAAATCCAAAACGCAGCTATCTAACAGAACGGTTGTCAATGTGTGCACTCAACTTCCAGAGTTCAACCCGTGTGTGGATTCAGCAGTCTGCAAACACTTTCTCTGCAGAGTCCCAAAACAGGCGTTTTCAGCCCATTACCGGCATATGGAAGAAACAGCAGTAAGCACAGGGAAATATCTGCTTCTAAATCCAAAACGCAGCTATCTAACAGAACGGTTGTCAATGTGTGCACTCAACTTCCAGAGTTAAACCCGTGTGTGGATTCAGCAGTCTGCAGAGACTTTCTCTGCAGAGTCCCAAAACAGGCGTTTTCAGCCCATTACCGGCATATGGAAGAAACAGCAGTAAGCACAGGGAAATATCTGCTTCTAAATCCAAAACGCAGCTATCTAACAGAACGGTTGTCAATGTGTGCACTCAACTTCCAGAGTTAAACCCGTGTGTGGATTCAGCAGTCTGCAGAGACTTTCTCTGCAGAGTCCCAAAACAGGCGTTTTCAGCCCATTACCGGCATATGGAAGAAACAGCAGTAAGCACAGGGAAATATCTGCTTCTAAATCCAAAACGCAGCTATCTAACAGAACGGTTGTCAATGTGTGCACTCAACTTCCAGAGTTAAAGCCGTGTGTGGATTCAGCAGTCTGCAGAGACTTTCTCTGCAGAGTCCCAAAACAGGCGTTTTCAGCCCATTACCGGCATATGGAAGAAACAGCAGTAAGCACAGGGAAATATCTGCTTCTAAATCCAAAACGCAGCTATCTAACAGAACGGTTGTCAATGTGTGCACTCAACTTCCAGAGTTAAACCCGTGTGTGGATTCAGCAGTCTGCAGAGACTTTCTCTGCAGAGTCCCAAGACAGGCGTTTTCAGCCCATTACCGGCATATGGAAGAAACAGCAGTAAGCACAGGGAAATATCTGCTTCTAAATCCAAAACGCAGCTATCTAACAGAACGGTTGTCAATGTGTGCACTCAACTTGCAGAGATAAACCCGTGTGTGGATTCAGCAGTCTGCAGAGACTTTCTCTGCAGAGTCCCAAAACAGGCGCTTTCAGCCCATTACCGGCATATGGAAGAAACAGCAGTAAGCACAGGGAAATATCTGCTTCTAAATCCAAAACGCAGCTATCTAACAGAACGGTTGTCAATGTGTGCACTCAACTTCCAGAGTTAAACCCGTGTGTGGATTCAGCAGTCTGCAGAGACTTTCTCTGCAGAGTCCCAAAACAGGCGTTTTCAGCCCATTACCGGCATATGGAAGAAACAGCAGTAAGCACAGGGAAATATCTGCTTCTAAATCCAAAACGCAGCTATCTAACAGAACGGTTGTCAATGTGTGCACTCAACTTCCAGAGTTAAAGCCGTGTGTGGATTCAGCAGTCTGCAGAGACTTTCTCTGCAGAGTCCCAAAACAGGCGTTTTCAGCCCATTACCGGCATATGGAAGAAACAGCAGTAAGCACAGGGAAATATCTGCTTCTAAATCCAAAACGCAGCTATCTAACAGAACGGTTGTCAATGTGTGCACTCAACTTCCAGAGTTAAACCCGTGTGTGGATTCAGCAGTCTGCAGAGACTTTCTCTGCAGAGTCCCAAAACAGGCGTTTTCAGCCCATTACCGGCATATGGAAGAAACAGCAGTAAGCACAGGGAAATATCTGCTTCTAAATCCAAAACGCAGCTATCTAACAGAACGGTTGTCAATGTGTGCACTCAACTTCCAGAGTTCAACCCGTGTGTGGATTCAGCAGTCTGCAGAGACTTTCTCTGCAGAGTCCCAAAACAGGCGTTTTCAGCCCATTACCGGCATATGGAAGAAACAGCAGTAAGCACAGGGAAATATCTGCTTCTAAATCCAAAACGCAGCTATCTAACAGAACGGTTGTCAATGTGTGCACTCAACTTCCAGAGTTAAACCCGTGTGTGGATTCAGCAGTCTGCAGAGACTTTCTCTGCAGAGTCCCAAAACAGGCGTTTTCAGCCCATTACCGGCATATGGAAGAAACAGCAGTAAGCACAGGGAAATATCTGCTTCTAAATCCAAAACGCAGCTATCTAACAGAACGGTTGTCAATGTGTGCACTCAACTTCCAGAGTTAAACCCGTGTGTGGATTCAGCAGTCTGCAGAGACTTTCTCTGCAGAGTCCCAAAACAGGCGTTTTCAGCCCATTACCGGCATATGGAAGAAACAGCAGTAAGCACAGGGAAATATCTGCTTCTAAATCCAAAACGCAGCTATCTAACAGAACGGTTGTCAATGTGTGCACTCAACTTCCAGAGTTAAACCCGTGTGTGGAATCAGCAGTCTGCAGACACTTTCTCTGCAGAGTCCCAAAACAGGCGTTTTCAGCCCATTACCGGCATATGGAAGAAACAGCAGTAAGCACAGGGAAATATCTGCTTCTAAATCCAAAACGCAGCTATCTAACAGAACGGTTGTCAATGTGTGCACTCAACTTCCAGAGTTCAACCCGTGTGTGGATTCAGCAGTCTGCAAACACTTTCTCTGCAGAGTCCCAAAACAGGCGTTTTCAGCCCATTACCGGCATATGGAAGAAACAGCAGTAAGCACAGGGAAATATCTGCTTCTAAATCCAAAACGCAGCTATCTAACAGAACGGTTGTCAATGTGTGCACTCAACTTCCAGAGTTAAACCCGTGTGTGGATTCAGCAGTCTGCAGAGACTTTCTCTGCAGAGTCCCAAAACAGGCGTTTTCAGCCCATTACCGGCATATGGAAGAAACAGCAGTAAGCACAGGGAAATATCTGCTTCTAAATCCAAAACGCAGCTATCTAACAGAACGGTTGTCAATGTGTGCACTCAACTTCCAGAGTTAAACCCGTGTGTGGATTCAGCAGTCTGCAGAGACTTTCTCTGCAGAGTCCCAAAACAGGCGTTTTCAGCCCATTACCGGCATATGGAAGAAACAGCAGTAAGCACAGGGAAATATCTGCTTCTAAATCCAAAACGCAGCTATCTAACAGAACGGTTGTCAATGTGTGCACTCAACTTCCAGAGTTAAAGCCGTGTGTGGATTCAGCAGTCTGCAGAGACTTTCTCTGCAGAGTCCCAAAACAGGCGTTTTCAGCCCATTACCGGCATATGGAAGAAACAGCAGTAAGCACAGGGAAATATCTGCTTCTAAATCCAAAACGCAGCTATCTAACAGAACGGTTGTCAATGTGTGCACTCAACTTCCAGAGTTAAACCCGTGTGTGGATTCAGCAGTCTGCAGAGACTTTCTCTGCAGAGTCCCAAGACAGGCGTTTTCAGCCCATTACCGGCATATGGAAGAAACAGCAGTAAGCACAGGGAAATATCTGCTTCTAAATCCAAAACGCAGCTATCTAACAGAACGGTTGTCAATGTGTGCACTCAACTTGCAGAGATAAACCCGTGTGTGGATTCAGCAGTCTGCAGAGACTTTCTCTGCAGAGTCCCAAAACAGGCGCTTTCAGCCCATTACCGGCATATGGAAGAAACAGCAGTAAGCACAGGGAAATATCTGCTTCTAAATCCAAAACGCAGCTATCTAACAGAACGGTTGTCAATGTGTGCACTCAACTTCCAGAGTTAAACCCGTGTGTGGATTCAGCAGTCTGCAGAGACTTTCTCTGCAGAGTCCCAAAACAGGCGTTTTCAGCCCATTACCGGCATATGGAAGAAACAGCAGTAAGCACAGGGAAATATCTGCTTCTAAATCCAAAACGCAGCTATCTAACAGAACGGTTGTCAATGTGTGCACTCAACTTCCAGAGTTAAACCCGTGTGTGGATTCAGCAGTCTGCAGACACTTTCTCTGCAGAGTCCCAAAACAGGCGTTTTCAGCCCATTACCGGCATATGGAAGAAACAGCAGTAAGCACAGGGAAATATCTGCTTCTAAATCCAAAACGCAGCTATCTAACAGAACGGTTGTCAATGTGTGCACTCAACTTCCAGAGTTAAACCCGTGTGTGGATTCAGCAGTCTGCAGAGACTTTCTCTGCAGAGTCCCAAAACAGGCGTTTTCAGCCCATTACCGGCATATGGAAGAAACAGCAGTAAGCACAGGGAAATATCTGCTTCTAAATCCAAAACGCAGCTATCTAACAGAACGGTTGTCAATGTGTGCACTCAACTTCCAGAGTTAAACCCGTGTGTGGATTCAGCAGTCTGCAGAGACTTTCTCTGCAGAGTCCCAAAACAGGCGTTTTCAGCCCATTACCGGCATATGGAAGAAACAGCAGTAAGCACAGGGAAATATCTGCTTCTAAATCCAAAACGCAGCTATCTAACAGAACGGTTGTCAATGTGTGCACTCAACTTCCAGAGTTAAACCCGTGTGTGGATTCAGCATTCTGCAGAGACTTTCTCTGCAGAGTCCCAAAACAGGCGTTTTCAGCCCATTACCGGCATATGGAAGAAACAGCAGTAAGCACAGGGAAATATCTGCTTCTAAATCCAAAACGCAGCTATCTAACAGAACGGTTGTCAATGTGTGCACTCAACTTCCAGAGTTAAACCCGTGTGTGGATTCAGCAGTCTGCAGAGACTTTCTCTGCAGAGTCCCAAAACAGGCGTTTTCAGCCCATTACCGGCATATGGAAGAAACAGCAGTAAGCACAGGGAAATATCTGCTTCTAAATCCAAAACGCAGCTATCTAACAGAACGGTTGTCAATGTGTGCACTCAACTTCCAGAGTTAAACCCGTGTGTGGATTCAGCAGTCTGCAGAGACTTTCTCTGCAGAGTCCCAAAACAGGCGTTTTCAGCCCATTACCGGCATATGGAAGAAACAGCAGTAAGCACAGGGAAATATCTGCTTCTAAATCCAAAACGCAGCTATCTAACAGAACGGTTGTCAATGTGTGCACTCAACTTCCAGAGTTAAACCCGTGTGTGGATTCAGCAGTCTGCAGAGACTTTCTCTGCAGAGTCCCAAGACAGGCGTTTTCAGCCCATTACCGGCATATGGAAGAAACAGCAGTAAGCACAGGGAAATATCTGCTTCTAAATCCAAAACGCAGCTATCTAACAGAACGGTTGTCAATGTGTGCACTCAACTTCCAGAGTTAAACCCGTGTGTGGATTCAGCAGTCTGCAGAGACTTTCTCTGCAGAGTCCCAAAACAGGCGTTTTCAGCCCATTACCGGCATATGGAAGAAACAGCAGTAAGCACAGGGAAATATCTGCTTCTAAATCCAAAACGCAGCTATCTAACAGAACGGTTGTCAATGTGTGCACTCAACTTCCAGAGTTAAACCCGTGTGTGGATTCAGCAGTCTGCAGAGACTTTCTCTGCAGAGTCCCAAAACAGGCGTTTTCAGCCCATTACCGGCATATGGAAGAAACAGCAGTAAGCACAGGGAAATATCTGCTTCTAAATCCAAAACGCAGCTATCTAACAGAACGGTTGTCAATGTGTGCACTCAACTTCCAGAGTTAAACCCGTGTGTGGATTCAGCAGTCTGCAGAGACTTTCTCTGCAGAGTCCCAAAACAGGCGTTTTCAGCCCATTACCGGCATATGGAAGAAACAGCAGTAAGCACAGGGAAATATCTGCTTCTAAATCCAAAACGCAGCTATCTAACAGAACGGTTGTCAATGTGTGCACTCAACTTCCAGAGTTAAACCCGTGTGTGGATTCAGCAGTCTGCAGAGACTTTCTCTGCAGAGTCCCAAAACAGGCGTTTTCAGCCCATTACCGGCATATGGAAGAAACAGCAGTAAGCACAGGGAAATATCTGCTTCTAAATCCAAAACGCAGCTATCTAACAGAACGGTTGTCAATGTGTGCACTCAACTTCCAGAGTTAAACCCGTGTGTGGATTCAGCAGTCTGCAGAGACTTTCTCTGCAGAGTCCCAAAACAGGCGTTTTCAGCCCATTACCGGCATATGGAAGAAACAGCAGTAAGCACAGGGAAATATCTGCTTCTAAATCCAAAACGCAGCTATCTAACAGAACGGTTGTCAATGTGTGCACTCAACTTCCAGAGTTAAACCCGTGTGTGGATTCAGCAGTCTGCAGAGACTTTCTCTGCAGAGTCCCAAAACAGGCGTTTTCAGCCCATTACCGGCATATGGAAGAAACAGCAGTAAGCACAAGGAAATATCTGCTTCTAAATCCAAAACGCAGCTATCTAACAGAACGGTTGTCAATGTGTTCACTCAACTTGCAGAGATAAACCCGTGTGTGGATTCAGCAGTCTGCAGAGACTTTCTCTGCAGAGTCCCAAAACAGGCGTTTTCAGCCCATTACCGGCATATGGAAGAAACAGCAGTAAGCACAGGGAAATATCTGCTTCTAAATCCAAAACGCAGCTATCTAACAGAACGGTTGTCAATGTGTGCACTCAACTTCCAGAGTTAAACCCGTGTGTGGATTCAGCAGTCTGCAGAGACTTTCTCTGCAGAGTCCCAAAACAGGCGTTTTCAGCCCATTACCGGCATATGGAAGAAACAGCAGTAAGCACAGGGAAATATCTGCTTCTAAATCCAAAACGCAGCTATCTAACAGAACGGTTGTCAATGTGTGCACTCAACTTCCAGAGTTAAACCCGTGTGTGGATTCAGCAGTCTGCAGAGACTTTCTCTGCAGAGTCCCAAAACAGGCGTTTTCAGCCCATTACCGGCATATGGAAGAAACAGCAGTAAGCACAGGGAAATATCTGCTTCTAAATCCAAAACGCAGCTATCTAACAGAACGGTTGTCAATGTGTGCACTCAACTTCCAGAGTTAAACCCGTGTGTGGATTCAGCAGTCTGCAGAGACTTTCTCTGCAGAGTCCCAAGACAGGCGTTTTCAGCCCATTACCGGCATATGGAAGAAACAGCAGTAAGCACAGGGAAATATCTGCTTCTAAATCCAAAACGCAGCTATCTAACAGAACGGTTGTCAATGTGTGCACTCAACTTCCAGAGTTAAACCCGTGTGTGGATTCAGCAGTCTGCAGAGACTTTCTCTGCAGAGTCCCAAAACAGGCGTTTTCAGCCCATTACCGGCATATGGAAGAAACAGCAGTAAGCACAGGGAAATATCTGCTTCTAAATCCAAAACGCAGCTATCTAACAGAACGGTTGTCAATGTGTGCACTCAACATCCAGAGTTAAACCCGTGTGTGGATTCAGCAGTCTGCAGAGACTTTCTCTGCAGAGTCCCAAAACAGGCGTTTTCAGCCCATTACCGGCATATGGAAGAAACAGCAGTAAGCACAGGGAAATATCTGCTTCTAAATCCAAAACGCAGCTATCTAACAGAACGGTTGTCAATGTGTGCACTCAACTTCCAGAGTTAAACCCGTGTGTGGATTCAGCAGTCTGCAGAGACTTTCTCTGCAGAGTCCCAAGACAGGCGTTTTCAGCCCATTACCGGCATATGGTAGAAACAGCAGTAAGCACAGGGAAATATCTGCTTCTAAATCCAAAACGCAGCTATCTAACAGAACGGTTGTCAATGTGTGCACTCAACTTCCAGAGTTAAACCCGTGTGTGGATTCAGCAGTCTGCAGAGACTTTCTCTGCAGAGTCCCAAAACAGGCGTTTTCAGCCCATTACCGGCATATGGAAGAAACAGCAGTAAGCACAGGGAAATATCTGCTTCTAAATCCAAAACGCAGCTATCTAACAGAACGGTTGTCAATGTGTGCACTCAACTTCCAGAGTTAAACCCGTGTGTGGATTCAGCAGTCTGCAGAGACTTTCTCTGCAGAGTCCCAAAACAGGCGTTTTCAGACCATTACCGGCATATGGAAGAAACAGCAGTAAGCACAGGGAAATATCTGCTTCTAAATCCAAAACGCAGCTATCTAACAGAACGGTTGTCAATGTGTGCACTCAACTTCCAGAGTTAAACCCGTGTGTGGATTCAGCAGTCTGCAGAGACTTTCTCTGCAGAGTCCCAAAACAGGCGTTTTCAGCCCATTACCGGCATATGGAAGAAACAGCAGTAAGCACAGGGAAATATCTGCTTCTCAATCCAAAACGCAGCTATCTAACAGAACGGTTGTCAATGTGTGCACTCAACTTCCAGAGTTAAACCCGTGTGTGGATTCAGCAGTCTGCAGAGACTTTCTCTGCAGAGTCCCAAGACAGGCGTTTTCAGCCCATTACCGGCATATGGAAGAAACAGCAGTAAGCACAGGGAAATATCTGCTTCTAAATCCAAAACGCAGCTATCTAACAGAACGGTTGTCAATGTGTGCACTCAACTTCCAGAGTTAAACCCGTGTGTGGATTCAGCAGTCTGCAGAGACTTTCTCTGCAGAGTCCCAAGACAGGCGTTTTCAGCCCATTACCGGCATATGGAAGAAACAGCAGTAAGCACAGGGAAATATCTGCTTCTAAATCCAAAACGCAGCTATCTAACAGAACGGTTGTCAATGTGTGCACTCAACTTCCAGAGTTAAACCCGTGTGTGGATTCAGCAGTCTGCAGAGACTTTCTCTGCAGAGTCCCAAGACATGCGTTTTCAGCCCATTACCGGCATATGGAAGAAACAGCAGTAAGCACAGGGAAATATCTGCTTCTAAATCCAAAACGCAGCTATCTAACAGAACGGTTGTCAATGTGTGCACTCAACTTCCAGAGTTAAACCCGTGTGTGGATTCAGCAGTCTGCAGAGACTTTCTCTGCAGAGTCCCAAAACAGGCGTTTTCAGCCCATTACCGGCATATGGAAGAAACAGCAGTAAGCACAGGGAAATATCTGCTTCTAAATCCAAAACGCAGCTATCTAACAGAACGGTTGTCAATGTGTGCACTCAACTTCCAGAGTTAAACCCGTGTGTGGATTCAGCAGTCTGCAGAGACTTTCTCTGCAGAGTCCCAAAACAGGCGTTTTCAGCCCATTACCGGCATATGGAAGAAACAGCAGTAAGCACAGGGAAATATCTGCTTCTAAATCCAAAACGCAGCTATCTAACAGAACGGTTGTCAATGTGTGCACTCAACTTCCAGAGTTAAACCCGTGTGTGGATTCAGCAGTCTGCAGAGACTTTCTCTGCAGAGTCCCAAAACAGGCGTTTTCAGCCCATTACCGGCATATGGAAGAAACAGCAGTGAGCACAGGGAAATATCTGCTTCTAAATCCAAAACGCAGCTATCTAACAGAACGGTTGTCAATGTGTGCACTCAACTTCCAGAGTTAAACCCGTGTGTGGATTCAGCAGTCTGCAAACACTTTCTCTGCAGAGTCCCAAAACAGGCGTTTTCAGCCCATTACCGGCATATGGAAGAAACAGCAGTAAGCACAGGGAAATATCTGCTTCTAAATCCAAAACGCAGCTATCTAACAGAACGGTTGTCAATGTGTGCACTCAACTTCCAGAGTTAAACCCGTGTGTGGATTCAGCAGTCTGCAGAGACTTTCTCTGCAGAGTCCCAAAACAGGCGTTTTCAGCCCATTACCGGCATATGGAAGAAACAGCAGTAAGCACAGGGAAATATCTGCTTCTAAATCCAAAACGCAGCTATCTAACAGAACGGTTGTCAATGTGTGCACTCAACTTCCAGAGTTAAACCCGTGTGTGGATTCAGCAGTCTGCAGAGACTTTCTCTGCAGAGTCCCAAAACAGGCGTTTTCAGCCCATTACCGGCATATGGAAGAAACAGCAGTAAGCACAGGGAAATATCTGCTTCTAAATCCAAAACGCAGCTATCTAACAGAACGGTTGTCAATGTGTGCACTCAACTTCCAGAGTTAAACCCGTGTGTGGATTCAGCAGTCTGCAGAGACTTTCTCTGCAGAGTCCCAAGACAGGCGTTTTCAGCCCATTACCGGCATATGGAAGAAACAGCAGTAAGCACAGGGAAATATCTGCTTCTAAATCCAAAACGCAGCTATCTAACAGAACGGTTGTCAATGTGTGCACTCAACTTCCAGAGTTAAACCCGTGTGTGGATTCAGCAGTCTGCAGAGACTTTCTCTGCAGAGTCCCAAGACAGGCGTTTTCAGCCCATTACCGGCATATGGAAGAAACAGCAGTAAGCACAGGGAAATATCTGCTTCTAAATCCAAAACGCAGCTATCTAACAGAACGGTTGTCAATGTGTGCACTCAACTTCCAGAGTTAAACCCGTGTGTGGATTCAGCAGTCTGCAGAGACTTTCTCTGCAGAGTCCCAAGACATGCGTTTTCAGCCCATTACCGGCATATGGAAGAAACAGCAGTAAGCACAGGGAAATATCTGCTTCTAAATCCAAAACGCAGCTATCTAACAGAACGGTTGTCAATGTGTGCACTCAACTTCCAGAGTTAAACCCGTGTGTGGATTCAGCAGTCTGCAGAGACTTTCTCTGCAGAGTCCCAAAACAGGCGTTTTCAGCCCATTACCGGCATATGGAAGAAACAGCAGTAAGCACAGGGAAATATCTGCTTCTAAATCCAAAACGCAGCTATCTAACAGAACGGTTGTCAATGTGTGCACTCAACTTCCAGAGTTAAACCCGTGTGTGGATTCAGCAGTCTGCAGAGACTTTCTCTGCAGAGTCCCAAAACAGGCGTTTTCAGCCCATTACCGGCATATGGAAGAAACAGCAGTAAGCACAGGGAAATATCTGCTTCTAAATCCAAAACGCAGCTATCTAACAGAACGGTTGTCAATGTGTGCACTCAACTTCCAGAGTTAAACCCGTGTGTGGATTCAGCAGTCTGCAGAGACTTTCTCTGCAGAGTCCCAAAACAGGCGTTTTCAGCCCATTACCGGCATATGGAAGAAACAGCAGTGAGCACAGGGAAATATCTGCTTCTAAATCCAAAACGCAGCTATCTAACAGAACGGTTGTCAATGTGTGCACTCAACTTCCAGAGTTAAACCCGTGTGTGGATTCAGCAGTCTGCAAACACTTTCTCTGCAGAGTCCCAAAACAGGCGTTTTCAGCCCATTACCGGCATATGGAAGAAACAGCAGTAAGCACAGGGAAATATCTGCTTCTAAATCCAAAACGCAGCTATCTAACAGAACGGTTGTCAATGTGTGCACTCAACTTCCAGAGTTAAACCCGTGTGTGGATTCAGCAGTCTGCAGAGACTTTCTCTGCAGAGTCCCAAAACAGGCGTTTTCAGCCCATTACCGGCATATGGAAGAAACAGCAGTAAGCACAGGGAAATATCTGCTTCTAAATCCAAAACGCAGCTATCTAACAGAACGGTTGTCAATGTGTGCACTCAACTTCCAGAGTTAAACCCGTGTGTGGATTCAGCAGTCTGCAGAGACTTTCTCTGCAGAGTCCCAAAACAGGCGTTTTCAGCCCATTACCGGCATATGGAAGAAACAGCAGTAAGCACAGGGAAATATCTGCTTCTAAATCCAAAACGCAGCTATCTAACAGAACGGTTGTCAATGTGTGCACTCAACTTCCAGAGTTAAACCCGTGTGTGGATTCAGCAGTCTGCAGAGACTTTCTCTGCAGAGTCCCAAAACAGGCGTTTTCAGCCCGTTACCGGCATATGGAAGAAACAGCAGTAAGCACAGGGAAATATCTGCTTCTAAATCCAAAACGCAGCTATCTAACAGAACGGTTGTCAATGTGTGCACTCAACTTCCAGAGTTAAACCCGTGTGTGGATTCAGCAGTCTGCAGAGACTTTCTCTGCAGAGTCCCAAAACAGGCGTTTTCAGACCATTACCGGCATATGGAAGAAACAGCAGTAAGCACAGGGAAATATCTGCTTCTAAATCCAAAACGCAGCTATCTAACAGAACGGTTGTCAATGTGTGCACTCAACTTGCAGAGATAAACCCGTGTGTGGATTCAGCAGTCTGCAGAGACTTTCTCTGCAGAGTCCCAAAACAGGCGTTTTCAGCCCATTACCGGCATATGGAAGAAACAGCAGTAAGCACAGGGAAATATCTGCTTCTAAATTCAAAACGCAGCTATCTAACAGAACGGTTGTCAATGTGTGCACTCAACTTCCAGAGTTAAACCCGTGTGTGGATTCAGCAGTCTGCAGAGACTTTCTCTGCAGAGTCCCAAAACAGGCGTTTTCAGCCCATTACCGGCATATGGAAGAAACAGCAGTAAGCACAGGGAAATATCTGCTTCTAAATCCAAAACGCAGCTATCTAACAGAACGGTTGTCAATGTGTGCACTCAACTTCCAGAGTTAAACCCGTGTGTGGATTCAGCAGTCTGCAGAGACTTTCTCTGCAGAGTCCCAAAACAGGCGTTTTCAGCCCATTACCGGCATATGGAAGAAACAGCAGTAAGCACAGGGAAATATCTGCTTCTAAATCCAAAACGCAGCTATCTAACAGAACGGTTGTCAATGTGTGCACTCAACTTCCAGAGTTAAACCCGTGTGTGGATTCAGCAGTCTGCAGAGACTTTCTCTGCAGAGTCCCAAGACAGGCGTTTTCAGCCCATTACCGGCATATGGAAGAAACAGCAGTAAGCACAGGGAAATATCTGCTTCTAAATCCAAAACGCAGCTATCTAACAGAACGGTTGTCAATGTGTGCACTCAACTTCCAGAGTTAAACCCGTGTGTGGATTCAGCAGTCTGCAGAGACTTTCTCTGCAGAGTCCCAAGACAGGCGTTTTCAGCCCATTACCGGCATATGGAAGAAACAGCAGTAAGCACAGGGAAATATCTGCTTCTAAATCCAAAACGCAGCTATCTAACAGAACGGTTGTCAATGTGTGCACTCAACTTCCAGAGTTAAACCCGTGTGTGGATTCAGCAGTCTGCAGAGACTTTCTCTGCAGAGTCCCAAAACAGGCGTTTTCAGCCCATTACCGGCATATGGAAGAAACAGCAGTAAGCACAGGGAAATATCTGCTTCTAAATCCAAAACGCAGCTATCTAACAGAACGGTTGTCAATGTGTGCACTCAACTTCCAGAGTTAAACCCGTGTGTGGATTCAGCAGTCTGCAGAGACTTTCTCTGCAGAGTCCCAAAACAGGCGTTTTCAGCCCATTACCGGCATATGGAAGAAACAGCACTAAGCACAGGGAAATATCTGCTTCTAAATCCAAAACGCAGCTATCTAACAGAACGGTTGTCAATGTGTGCACTCAACTTCCAGAGTTAAACCCGTGTGTGGATTCAGCAGTCTGCAGAGACTTTCTCTGCAGAGTCCCAAAACAGGCGTTTTCAGCCCATTACCGGCATATGGAAGAAACAGCAGTAAGCACAGGGAAATATCTGCTTCTAAATCCAAAACGCAGCTATCTAACAGAACGGTTGTCAATGTGTGCACTCAACTTCCAGAGTTAAACCCGTGTGTGGATTCAGCAGTCTGCAGAGACTTTCTCTGCAGAGTCCCAAAGCAAGCGTTTTCAGCCCATTACCGGCATATGGAAGAAACAGCAGTAAGCACAGGGAAATATCTGCTTCTAAATCCAAAACGCAGCTATCTAACAGAACGGTTGTCAATGTGTGCACTCAACTTCCAGAGTTAAACCCGTGTGTGGATTCAGCAGTCTGCAGAGACTTTCTCTGCAGAGTCCCAAAACAGGCGTTTTCAGCCCATTACCGGCATATGGAAGAAACAGCAGTAAGCACAGGGAAATATCTGCTTCTAAATCCAAAACGCAGCTATCTAACAGAACGGTTGTCAATGTGTGCACTCAACTTCCAGAGTTAAACCCGTGTGTGGATTCAGCAGTCTGCAGAGACTTTCTCTGCAGAGTCCCAAGACAGGCGTTTTCAGCCCATTACCGGCATATGGAAGAAACAGCAGTAAGCACAGGGAAATATCTGCTTCTAAATCCAAAACGCAGCTATCTAACAGAACGGTTGTCAATGTGTGCACTCAACTTCCAGAGTTAAACCCGTGTGTGGATTCAGCAGTCTGCAGAGACTTTCTCTGCAGAGTCCCAAAACAGGCGTTTTCAGCCCATTACCGGCATATGGAAGAAACAGCAGTAAGCACAGGGAAATATCTGCTTCTAAATCCAAAACGCAGCTATCTAACAGAACGGTTGTCAATGTGTGCACTCAACTTCCAGAGTTAAACCCGTGTGTGGATTCAGCAGTCTGCAGAGACTTTCTCTGCAGAGTCCCAAAACAGGCGTTTTCAGCCCATTACCGGCATATGGAAGAAACAGCAGTAAGCACAGGGAAATATCTGCTTCTAAATCCAAAACGCAGCTATCTAACAGAACGGTTGTCAATGTGTGCACTCAACTTCCAGAGTTAAACCCGTGTGTGGATTCAGCAGTCTGCAGAGACTTTCTCTGCAGAGTCCCAAAACAGGCGTTTTCAGACCATTACCGGCATATGGAAGAAACAGCAGTAAGCACAGGGAAATATCTGCTTCTAAATCCAAAACGCAGCTATCTAACAGAACGGTTGTCAATGTGTGCACTCAACTTCCAGAGTTAAACCCGTGTGTGGATTCAGCAGTCTGCAGAGACTTTCTCTGCAGAGTCCCAAAACAGGCGTTTTCAGCCCATTACCGGCATATGGAAGAAACAGCAGTAAGCACAGGGAAATATCTGCTTCTAAATCCAAAACGCAGCTATCTAACAGAACGGTTGTCAATGTGTGCACTCAACTTCCAGAGTTAAACCCGTGTGTGGATTCAGCAGTCTGCAGAGACTTTCTCTGCAGAGTCCCAAAACAGGCGTTTTCAGCCCATTACCGGCATATGGAAGAAACAGCAGTAAGCACAGGGAAATATCTGCTTCTAAATCCAAAACGCAGCTATCTAACAGAACGGTTGTCAATGTGTGCACTCAACTTCCAGAGGTAAACCCGTGTGTGGATTCAGCAGTCTGCAGAGACTTTCTCTGCAGAGTCCCAAAACAGGCGTTTTCAGCCCATTACCGGCATATGGAAGAAACAGCAGTAAGCACAGGGAAATATCTGCTTCTAAATCCAAAACGCAGCTATCTAACAGAACGGTTGTCAATGTGTGCACTCAACTTCCAGAGTTAAACCCGTGTGTGGATTCAGCAGTCTGCAGAGACTTTCTCTGCAGAGTCCCAAAACAGGCGTTTTCAGCCCATTACCGGCATATGGAAGAAACAGCAGTAAGCACAGGGAAATATCTGCTTCTAAATCCAAAACGCAGCTATCTAACAGAACGGTTGTCAATGTGTGCACTCAACTTCCAGAGTTAAACCCGTGTGTGGATTCAGCAGTCTGCAGAGACTTTCTCTGCAGAGTCCCAAAACAGGCGTTTTCAGCCCATTACCGGCATATGGAAGAAACAGCAGTAAGCACAGGGAAATATCTGCTTCTAAATCCAAAACGCAGCTATCTAACAGAACGGTTGTCACTGTGTGCACTCAACTTGCAGAGATAAACCCGTGTGTGGATTCAGCAGTCTGCAGAGACTTTCTCTGCAGAGTCCCAAAACAGGCGTTTTCAGCCCATTACCGGCATATGGAAGAAACAGCAGTAAGCACAGGGAAATATCTGCTTCTAAATCCAAAACGCAGCTATCTAACAGAACGGTTGTCAATGTGTGCACTCAACTTCCAGAGTTAAACCCGTGTGTGGATTCAGCAGTCTGCAGAGACTTTCTCTGCAGAGTCCCAAAACAGGCGTTTTCAGCCCATTACCGGCATATGGAAGAAACAGCAGTAAGCACAGGGAAATATCTGCTTCTAAATCCAAAACGCAGCTATCTAACAGAACGGTTGTCAATGTGTGCACTCAACTTGCAGAGATAAACCCGTGTGTGGATTCAGCAGTCTGCAGAGACTTTCTCTGCAGAGTCCCAAAACAGGCGTTTTCAGCCCATTACCGGCATATGGAAGAAACAGCAGTAAGCACAGGGAAATATCTGCTTCTAAATCCAAAACGCAGCTATCTAACAGAACGGTTGTCAATGTGTGCACTCAACTTCCAGAGTTAAACCCGTGTGTGGATTCAGCAGTCTGCAGAGACTTTCTCTGCAGAGTCCCAAAACAGGCGTTTTCAGCCCATTACCGGCATATGGAAGAAACAGCAGTAAGCACAAGGAAATATCTGCTTCTAAATCCAAAACGCAGCTATCTAACAGAACGGTTGTCAATGTGTGCACTCAACTTGCAGAGATAAACCCGTGTGTGGATTCAGCAGTCTGCAGAGACTTTCTCTGCAGAGTCCCAAAACAGGCGTTTTCAGCCCATTACCGGCATATGGAAGAAACAGCAGTAAGCACAGGGAAATATCTGCTTCTAAATCCAAAACGCAGCTATCTAACAGAACGGTTGTCAATGTGTGCACTCAACTTCCAGAGTTAAACCCGTGTGTGGATTCAGCAGTCTGCAGAGACTTTCTCTGCAGAGTCCCAAAACAGGCGTTTTCAGCCCATTACCGGCATATGGAAGAAACAGCAGTAAGCACAGGGAAATATCTGCTTCTAAATCCAAAACGCAGCTATCTAACAGAACGGTTGTCAATGTGTGCACTCAACTTCCAGAGTTAAACCCGTTTGTGGATTCAGCAGTCTGCAAACACTTTCTCTGCAGAGTCCCAAAACAGGTGTTTTCAGCCCATTACCGGCATATGGAAGAAACAGCAGTAAGCACAGGGAAATATCTGCTTCTAAATCCAAAACGCAGCTATCTAACAGAACGGTTGTCAATGTGTGCACTCAACTTCCAGAGTTAAACCCGTGTGTGGATTCAGCAGTCTGCAGAGACTTTCTCTGCAGAGTCCCAAAACAGGCGTTTTCAGCCCATTACCGGCATATGGAAGAAACAGCAGTAAGCACAGGGAAATATCTGCTTCTAAATCCAAAACGCAGCTATCTAACAGAACGGTTGTCAATGTGTGCACTCAACTTCCAGAGTTAAACCCGTGTGTGGATTCAGCAGTCTGCAGAGACTTTCTCTGCAGAGTCCCAAAACAGGCGTTTTCAGCCCATTACCGGCATATGGAAGAAACAGCAGTAAGCACAGGGAAATATCTGCTTCTAAATCCAAAACGCAGCTATCTAACAGAACGGTTGTCAATGTGTGCACTCAACTTCCAGAGTTAAACCCGTGTGTGGATTCAGCAGTCTGCAGAGACTTTCTCTGCAGAGTCCCAAAACAGGCGTTTTCAGCCCATTACCGGCATATGGAAGAAACAGCAGTAAGCACAGGGAAATATCTGCTTCTAAATCCAAAACGCAGCTATCTAACAGAACGGTTGTCAATGTGTGCACTCAACTTCCAGAGTTAAACCCGTGTGTGGATTCAGCAGTCTGCAGAGACTTTCTCTGCAGAGTCCCAAAACAGGCGTTTTCAGCCCATTACCGGCATATGGAAGAAACAGCAGTAAGCACAGGGAAATATCTGCTTCTAAATCCAAAACGCAGCTATCTAACAGAACGGTTGTCAATGTGTGCACTCAACTTCCAGAGTTAAACCCGTGTGTGGATTCAGCAGTCTGCAGAGACTTTCTCTGCAGAGTCCCAAAACAGGCGTTTTCAGCCCATTACCGGCATATGGAAGAAACAGCAGTAAGCACAGGGAAATATCTGCTTCTAAATCCAAAACGCAGCTATCTAACAGAACGGTTGTCAATGTGTGCACTCAACTTCCAGAGTTAAACCCGTGTGTGGATTCAGCAGTCTGCAGAGACTTTCTCTGCAGAGTCCCAAAACAGGCGTTTTCAGCCCATTACCGGCATATGGAAGAAACAGCAGTAAGCACAGGGAAATATCTGCTTCTAAATCCAAAACGCAGCTATCTAACAGAACGGTTGTCAATGTGTGCACTCAACTTCCAGAGTTAAACCCGTGTGTGGATTCAGCAGTCTGCAGAGACTTTCTCTGCAGAGTCCCAAAACAGGCGTTTTCAGCCCATTACCGGCATATGGAAGAAACAGCAGTAAGCACAGGGAAATATCTGCTTCTAAATCCAAAACGCAGCTATCTAACAGAACGGTTGTCAATGTGTGCACTCAACTTCCAGAGTTAAACCCGTGTGTGGAATCAGCAGTCTGCAGACACTTTCTCTGCAGAGTCCCAAAACAGGCGTTTTCAGCCCATTACCGGCATATGGAAGAAACAGCAGTAAGCACAGGGAAATATCTGCTTCTAAATCCAAAACGCAGCTATCTAACAGAACGGTTGTCAATGTGTGCACTCAACTTCCAGAGTTAAACCCGTGTGTGGATTCAGCAGTCTGCAAACACTTTCTCTGCAGAGTCCCAAAACAGGCGTTTTCAGCCCATTACCGGCATATGGAAGAAACAGCAGTAAGCACAGGGAAATATCTGCTTCTAAATCCAAAACGCAGCTATCTAACAGAACGGTTGTCAATGTGTGCACTCAACTTCCAGAGTTAAACCCGTGTGTGGATTCAGCAGTCTGCAGAGACTTTCTCTGCAGAGTCCCAAAACAGGCGTTTTCAGCCCATTACCGGCATATGGAAGAAACAGCAGTAAGCACAGGGAAATATCTGCTTCTAAATCCAAAACGCAGCTATCTAACAGAACGGTTGTCAATGTGTGCACTCAACTTCCAGAGTTAAACCCGTGTGTGGATTCAGCAGTCTGCAGAGACTTTCTCTGCAGAGTCCCAAAACAGGCGTTTTCAGCCCATTACCGGCATATGGAAGAAACAGCAGTAAGCACAGGGAAATATCTGCTTCTAAATCCAAAACGCAGCTATCTAACAGAACGGTTGTCAATGTGTGCACTCAACTTCCAGAGTTAAACCCGTGTGTGGATTCAGCAGTCTGCAGAGACTTTCTCTGCAGAGTCCCAAAACAGGCGTTTTCAGCCCATTACCGGCATATGGAAGAAACAGCAGTAAGCACAGGGAAATATCTGCTTCTAAATCCAAAACGCAGCTATCTAACAGAACGGTTGTCAATGTGTGCACTCAACTTCCAGAGTTAAACCCGTGTGTGGATTCAGCAGTCTGCAGAGACTTTCTCTGCAGAGTCCCAAAACAGGCGTTTTCAGCCCATTACCGGCATATGGAAGAAACAGCAGTAAGCACAGGGAAATATCTGCTTCTAAATCCAAAACGCAGCTATCTAACAGAACGGTTGTCAATGTGTGCACTCAACTTCCAGAGTTAAACCCGTGTGTGGATTCAGCAGTCTGCAGAGACTTTCTCTGCAGAGTCCCAAAACAGGCGTTTTCAGCCCATTACCGGCATATGGAAGAAACAGCAGTAAGCACAGGGAAATATCTGCTTCTAAATCCAAAACGCAGCTATCTAACAGAACGGTTGTCAATGTGTGCACTCAACTTCCAGAGTTAAACCCGTGTGTGGATTCAGCAGTCTGCAGAGACTTTCTCTGCAGAGTCCCAAAACAGGCGTTTTCAGCCCATTACCGGCATATGGAAGAAACAGCAGTAAGCACAGGGAAATATCTGCTTCTAAATCCAAAACGCAGCTATCTAACAGAACGGTTGTCAATGTGTGCACTCAACTTCCAGAGTTAAACCCGTGTGTGGATTCAGCAGTCTGCAGAGACTTTCTCTGCAGAGTCCCAAAACAGGCGTTTTCAGCCCATTACCGGCATATGGAAGAAACAGCAGTAAGCACAGGGAAATATCTGCTTCTAAATCCAAAACGCAGCTATCTAACAGAACGGTTGTCAATGTGTGCACTCAACTTCCAGAGTTAAACCCGTGTGTGGATTCAGCAGTCTGCAGAGACTTTCTCTGCAGAGTCCCAAAACAGGCGTTTTCAGCCCATTACCGGCATATGGAAGAAACAGCAGTAAGCACAGGGAAATATCTGCTTCTAAATCCAAAACGCAGCTATCTAACAGAACGGTTGTCAATGTGTGCACTCAACTTCCAGAGTTAAACCCGTGTGTGGATTCAGCAGTCTGCAGAGACTTTCTCTGCAGAGTCCCAAAACAGGCGTTTTCAGCCCATTACCGGCATATGGAAGAAACAGCAGTAAGCACAGGGAAATATCTGCTTCTAAATCCAAAACGCAGCTATCTAACAGAACGGTTGTCAATGTGTGCACTCAACTTCCAGAGTTAAACCCGTGTGTGGAATCAGCAGTCTGCAGACACTTTCTCTGCAGAGTCCCAAAACAGGCGTTTTCAGCCCATTACCGGCATATGGAAGAAACAGCAGTAAGCACAGGGAAATATCTGCTTCTAAATCCAAAACGCAGCTATCTAACAGAACGGTTGTCAATGTGTGCACTCAACTTCCAGAGTTAAACCCGTGTGTGGATTCAGCAGTCTGCAAACACTTTCTCTGCAGAGTCCCAAAACAGGCGTTTTCAGCCCATTACCGGCATATGGAAGAAACAGCAGTAAGCACAGGGAAATATCTGCTTCTAAATCCAAAACGCAGCTATCTAACAGAACGGTTGTCAATGTGTGCACTCAACTTCCAGAGTTAAACCCGTGTGTGGATTCAGCAGTCTGCAGAGACTTTCTCTGCAGAGTCCCAAAACAGGCGTTTTCAGCCCATTACCGGCATATGGAAGAAACAGCAGTAAGCACAGGGAAATATCTGCTTCTAAATCCAAAACGCAGCTATCTAACAGAACGGTTGTCAATGTGTGCACTCAACTTCCAGAGTTAAACCCGTGTGTGGAATCAGCAGTCTGCAGACACTTTCTCTGCAGAGTCCCAAAACAGGCGTTTTCAGCCCATTACCGGCATATGGAAGAAACAGCAGTAAGCACAGGGAAATATCTGCTTCTAAATCCAAAACGCAGCTATCTAACAGAACGGTTGTCAATGTGTGCACTCAACTTCCAGAGTTAAACCCGTGTGTGGATTCAGCAGTCTGCAAACACTTTCTCTGCAGAGTCCCAAAACAGGCGTTTTCAGCCCATTACCGGCATATGGAAGAAACAGCAGTAAGCACAGGGAAATATCTGCTTCTAAATCCAAAACGCAGCTATCTAACAGAACGGTTGTCAATGTGTGCACTCAACTTCCAGAGTTAAACCCGTGTGTGGATTCAGCAGTCTGCAGAGACTTTCTCTGCAGAGTCCCAAAACAGGCGTTTTCAGACCATTACCGGCATATGGAAGAAACAGCAGTAAGCACAGGGAAATATCTGCTTCTAAATCCAAAACGCAGCTATCTAACAGAACGGTTGTCAATGTGTGCACTCAACTTCCAGAGTTAAACCCGTGTGTGGATTCAGCAGTCTGCAGAGACTTTCTCTGCAGAGTCCCAAAACAGGCGTTTTCAGCCCATTACCGGCATATGGAAGAAACAGCAGTAAGCACAGGGAAATATCTGCTTCTAAATCCAAAACGCAGCTATCTAACAGAACGGTTGTCAATGTGTGCACTCAACTTCCAGAGTTAAACCCGTGTGTGGAATCAGCAGTCTGCAGACACTTTCTCTGCAGAGTCCCAAAACAGGCGTTTTCAGCCCATTACCGGCATATGGAAGAAACAGCAGTAAGCACAGGGAAATATCTGCTTCTAAATCCAAAACGCAGCTATCTAACAGAACGGTTGTCAATGTGTGCACTCAACTTCCAGAGTTAAACCCGTGTGTGGATTCAGCAGTCTGCAGAGACTTTCTCTGCAGAGTCCCAAAACAGGCGTTTTCAGCCCATTACCGGCATATGGAAGAAACAGCAGTAAGCACAGGGAAATATCTGCTTCTAAATCCAAAACGCAGCTATCTAACAGAACGGTTGTCAATGTGTGCACTCAACTTCCAGAGTTAAACCCGTGTGTGGATTCAGCAGTCTGCAGAGACTTTCTCTGCAGAGTCCCAAAACAGGCGTTTTCAGCCCATTACCGGCATATGGAAGAAACAGCAGTAAGCACAGGGAAATATCTGCTTCTAAATCCAAAACGCAGCTATCTAACAGAACGGTTGTCAATGTGTGCACTCAACTTCCAGAGTTAAACCCGTGTGTGGATTCAGCAGTCTGCAGAGACTTTCTCTGCAGAGTCCCAAAACAGGCGTTTTCAGCCCATTACCGGCATATGGAAGAAACAGCAGTAAGCACAGGGAAATATCTGCTTCTAAATCCAAAACGCAGCTATCTAACAGAACGGTTGTCAATGTGTGCACTCAACTTCCAGAGTTAAACCCGTGTGTGGATTCAGCAGTCTGCAGAGACTTTCTCTGCAGAGTCCCAAAACAGGCGTTTTCAGCCCATTACCGGCATATGGAAGAAACAGCAGTAAGCACAGGGAAATATCTGCTTCTAAATCCAAAACGCAGCTATCTAACAGAACGGTTGTCAATGTGTGCACTCAACTTCCAGAGTTAAACCCGTGTGTGGATTCAGCAGTCTGCAGAGACTTTCTCTGCAGAGTCCCAAAACAGGCGTTTTCAGCCCATTACCGGCATATGGAAGAAACAGCAGTAAGCACAGGGAAATATCTGCTTCTAAATCCAAAACGCAGCTATCTAACAGAACGGTTGTCAATGTGTGCACTCAACTTCCAGAGTTAAACCCGTGTGTGGATTCAGCAGTCTGCAGAGACTTTCTCTGCAGAGTCCCAAGACAGGCGTTTTCAGCCCATTACCGGCATATGGAAGAAACAGCAGTAAGCACAGGGAAATATCTGCTTCTAAATCCAAAACGCAGCTATCTAACAGAACGGTTGTCAATGTGTGCACTCAACTTCCAGAGTTAAACCCGTGTGTGGAATCAGCAGTCTGCAGACACTTTCTCTGCAGAGTCCCAAAACAGGCGTTTTCAGCCCATTACCGGCATATGGAAGAAACAGCAGTAAGCACAGGGAAATATCTGCTTCTAAATCCAAAACGCAGCTATCTAACAGAACGGTTGTCAATGTGTGCACTCAACTTCCAGAGTTAAACCCGTGTGTGGATTCAGCAGTCTGCAAACACTTTCTCTGCAGAGTCCCAAAACAGGCGTTTTCAGCCCATTACCGGCATATGGAAGAAACAGCAGTAAGCACAGGGAAATATCTGCTTCTAAATCCAAAACGCAGCTATCTAACAGAACGGTTGTCAATGTGTGCACTCAACTTCCAGAGTTAAACCCGTGTGTGGATTCAGCAGTCTGCAGAGACTTTCTCTGCAGAGTCCCAAAACAGGCGTTTTCAGCCCATTACCGGCATATGGAAGAAACAGCAGTAAGCACAGGGAAATATCTGCTTCTAAATCCAAAACGCAGCTATCTAACAGAACGGTTGTCAATGTGTGCACTCAACTTCCAGAGTTAAACCCGTGTGTGGAATCAGCAGTCTGCAGACACTTTCTCTGCAGAGTCCCAAAACAGGCGTTTTCAGCCCATTACCGGCATATGGAAGAAACAGCAGTAAGCACAGGGAAATATCTGCTTCTAAATCCAAAACGCAGCTATCTAACAGAACGGTTGTCAATGTGTGCACTCAACTTCCAGAGTTAAACCCGTGTGTGGATTCAGCAGTCTGCAAACACTTTCTCTGCAGAGTCCCAAAACAGGCGTTTTCAGCCCATTACCGGCATATGGAAGAAACAGCAGTAAGCACAGGGAAATATCTGCTTCTAAATCCAAAACGCAGCTATCTAACAGAACGGTTGTCAATGTGTGCACTCAACTTCCAGAGTTAAACCCGTGTGTGGATTCAGCAGTCTGCAGAGACTTTCTCTGCAGAGTCCCAAAACAGGCGTTTTCAGCCCATTACCGGCATATGGAAGAAACAGCAGTAAGCACAGGGAAATATCTGCTTCTAAATCCAAAACGCAGCTATCTAACAGAACGGTTGTCAATGTGTGCACTCAACTTCCAGAGTTAAACCCGTGTGTGGATTCAGCAGTCTGCAGAGACTTTCTCTGCAGAGTCCCAAAACAGGCGTTTTCAGCCCATTACCGGCATATGGAAGAAACAGCAGTAAGCACAGGGAAATATCTGCTTCTAAATCCAAAACGCAGCTATCTAACAGAACGGTTGTCAATGTGTGCACTCAACTTCCAGAGTTAAACCCGTGTGTGGATTCAGCAGTCTGCAGAGACTTTCTCTGCAGAGTCCCAAAACAGGCGTTTTCAGCCCATTACCGGCATATGGAAGAAACAGCAGTAAGCACAGGGAAATATCTGCTTCTAAATCCAAAACGCAGCTATCTAACAGAACGGTTGTCAATGTGTGCACTCAACTTCCAGAGTTAAACCCGTGTGTGGATTCAGCAGTCTGCAGAGACTTTCTCTGCAGAGTCCCAAAACAGGCGTTTTCAGCCCATTACCGGCATATGGAAGAAACAGCAGTAAGCACAGGGAAATATCTGCTTCTAAATCCAAAACGCAGCTATCTAACAGAACGGTTGTCAATGTGTGCACTCAACTTCCAGAGTTAAACCCGTGTGTGGATTCAGCAGTCTGCAGACACTTTCTCTGCAGAGTCCCAAAACAGGCGTTTTCAGCCCATTACCGGCATATGGAAGAAACAGCAGTAAGCACAGGGAAATATCTGCTTCTAAATCCAAAACGCAGCTATCTAACAGAACGGTTGTCAATGTGTGCACTCAACTTCCAGAGTTAAACCCGTGTGTGGATTCAGCAGTCTGCAGAGACTTTCTCTGCAGAGTCCCAAAACAGGCGTTTTCAGCCCATTACCGGCATATGGAAGAAACAGCAGTAAGCACAGGGAAATATCTGCTTCTAAATCCAAAACGCAGCTATCTAACAGAACGGTTGTCAATGTGTGCACTCAACTTCCAGAGTTAAACCCGTGTGTGGATTCAGCAGTCTGCAGAGACTTTCTCTGCAGAGTCCCAAAACAGGCGTTTTCAGCCCATTACCGGCATATGGAAGAAACAGCAGTAAGCACAGGGAAATATCTGCTTCTAAATCCAAAACGCAGCTATCTAACAGAACGGTTGTCAATGTGTGCACTCAACTTCCAGAGTTAAACCCGTGTGTGGATTCAGCAGTCTGCAGAGACTTTCTCTGCAGAGTCCCAAAACAGGCGTTTTCAGCCCATTACCGGCATATGGAAGAAACAGCAGTAAGCACAGGGAAATATCTGCTTCTAAATCCAAAACGCAGCTATCTAACAGAACGGTTGTCAATGTGTGCACTCAACTTCCAGAGTTAAACCCGTGTGTGGATTCAGCAGTCTGCAGAGACTTTCTCTGCAGAGTCCCAAAACAGGCGTTTTCAGCCCATTACCGGCATATGGAAGAAACAGCAGTAAGCACAGGGAAATATCTGCTTCTAAATCCAAAACGCAGCTATCTAACAGAACGGTTGTCAATGTGTGCACTCAACTTCCAGAGTTAAACCCGTGTGTGGATTCAGCAGTCTGCAGAGGCTTTCTCTGCAGAGTCCCAAAACAGGCGTTTTCAGCCCATTACCGGCATATGGAAGAAACAGCAGTAAGCACAGGGAAATATCTGCTTCTAAATCCAAAACGCAGCTATCTAACAGAACGGTTGTCAATGTGTGCACTCAACTTCCAGAGTTAAACCCGTGTGTGGATTCAGCAGTCTGCAGAGACTTTCTCTGCAGAGTCCCAAAACAGGCGTTTTCAGCCCATTACCGGCATATGGAAGAAACAGCAGTAAGCACAGGGAAATATCTGCTTCTAAATCCAAAACGCAGCTATCTAACAGAACGGTTGTCAATGTGTGCACTCAACTTCCAGAGGTAAACCCGTGTGTGGATTCAGCAGTCTGCAGAGACTTTCTCTGCAGAGTCCCAAAACAGGCGTTTTCAGCCCATTACCGGCATATGGAAGAAACAGCAGTAAGCACAGGGAAATATCTGCTTCTAAATCCAAAACGCAGCTATCTAACAGAACGGTTGTCAATGTGTGCACTCAACTTCCAGAGTTAAACCCGTGTGTGGATTCAGCAGTCTGCAGAGACTTTCTCTGCAGAGTCCCAAGACAGGCGTTTTCAGCCCATTACCGGCATATGGAAGAAACAGCAGTAAGCACAGGGAAATATCTGCTTCTAAATCCAAAACGCAGCTATCTAACAGAACGGTTGTCAATGTGTGCACTCAACTTCCAGAGTTAAACCCGTGTGTGGATTCAGCAGTCTGCAGAGACTTTCTCTGCAGAGTCCCAAGACAGGCGTTTTCAGCCCATTACCGGCATATGGAAGAAACAGCAGTAAGCACAGGGAAATATCTGCTTCTAAATCCAAAACGCAGCTATCTAACAGAACGGTTGTCAATGTGTGCACTCAACTTCCAGAGTTAAACCCGTGTGTGGATTCAGCAGTCTGCAGAGACTTTCTCTGCAGAGTCCCAAAACAGGCGTTTTCAGCCCATTACCGGCATATGGAAGAAACAGCAGTAAGCACAGGGAAA
Organism: Aotus nancymaae; assembly: GCF_030222135.1. Lineage (NCBI taxonomy): Eukaryota > Metazoa > Chordata > Mammalia > Primates > Aotidae > Aotus > Aotus nancymaae. Next base: position 27,493 of record NW_026989309.1, read on the forward strand.
TATCTGCTTCTAAATCCAAAACGCAGCTATCTAACAGAACGGTTGTCAATGTGTGCACTCAACTTCCAGAGTTAAACCCGTGTGTGGAATCAGCAGTCTGCAGACACTTTCTCTGCAGAGTCCCAAAACAGGCGTTTTCAGCCCATTACCGGCATATGGAAGAAACAGCAGTAAGCACAGGGAAATATCTGCTTCTAAATCCAAAACGCAGCTATCTAACAGAACGGTTGTCAATGTGTGCACTCAACTTCCAGAGTTCAACCCGTGTGTGGATTCAGCAGTCTGCAAACACTTTCTCTGCAGAGTCCCAAAACAGGCGTTTTCAGCCCATTACCGGCATATGGAAGAAACAGCAGTAAGCACAGGGAAATATCTGCTTCTAAATCCAAAACGCAGCTATCTAACAGAACGGTTGTCAATGTGTGCACTCAACTTCCAGAGTTCAACCCGTGTGTGGATTCAGCAGTCTGCAGAGACTTTCTCTGCAGAGTCCCAAAACAGGCGTTTTCAGCCCATTACCGGCATATGGAAGAAACAGCAGTAAGCACAGGGAAATATCTGCTTCTAAATCCAAAACGCAGCTATCTAACAGAACGGTTGTCAATGTGTGCACTCAACTTCCAGAGTTAAACCCGTGTGTGGATTCAGCAGTCTGCAGAGACTTTCTCTGCAGAGTCCCAAAACAGGCGTTTTCAGCCCATTACCGGCATATGGAAGAAACAGCAGTAAGCACAGGGAAATATCTGCTTCTAAATCCAAAACGCAGCTATCTAACAGAACGGTTGTCAATGTGTGCACTCAACTTCCAGTGTTAAACCCGTGTGTGGAATCAGCAGTCTGCAGACACTTTCTCTGCAGAGTCCCAAAACAGGCGTTTTCAGCCCATTACCGGCATATGGAAGAAACAGCAGTAAGCACAGGGAAATATCTGCTTCTAAATCCAAAACGCAGCTATCTAACAGAACGGTTGTCAATGTGTGCACTCAACTTCCAGAGTTAAACCCGTGTGTGGATTCAGCAGTCTGCAGAGACTTTCTCTGCAGAGTCCCAAAACAGGCGTTTTCAGCCCATTACCGGCATATGGAAGAAACAGCAGTAAGCACAGGGAAATATCTGCTTCTAAATCCAAAACGCAGCTATCTAACAGAACGGTTGTCAATGTGTGCACTCAACTTCCAGAGTTAAACCCGTGTGTGGATTCAGCAGTCTGCAGAGACTTTCTCTGCAGAGTCCCAAAACAGGCGTTTTCAGCCCATTACCGGCATATGGAAGAAACAGCAGTAAGCACAGGGAAATATCTGCTTCTAAATCCAAAACGCAGCTATCTAACAGAACGGTTGTCAATGTGTGCACTCAACTTCCAGAGTTAAACCCGTGTGTGGAATCAGCAGTCTGCAGACACTTTCTCTGCAGAGTCCCAAAACAGGCGTTTTCAGCCCATTACCGGCATATGGAAGAAACAGCAGTAAGCACAGGGAAATATCTGCTTCTAAATCCAAAACGCAGCTATCTAACAGAACGGTTGTCAATGTGTGCACTCAACTTCCAGAGTTCAACCCGTGTGTGGATTCAGCAGTCTGCAGAGACTTTCTCTGCAGAGTCCCAAAACAGGCGTTTTCAGCCCATTACCGGCATATGGAAGAAACAGCAGTAAGCACAGGGAAATATCTGCTTCTAAATCCAAAACGCAGCTATCTAACAGAACGGTTGTCAATGTGTGCACTCAACTTCCAGAGTTAAACCCGTGTGTGGATTCAGCAGTCTGCAGAGACTTTCTCTGCAGAGTCCCAAAACAGGCGTTTTCAGCCCATTACCGGCATATGGAAGAAACAGCAGTAAGCACAGGGAAATATCTGCTTCTAAATCCAAAACGCAGCTATCTAACAGAACGGTTGTCAATGTGTGCACTCAACTTCCAGAGTTAAACCCGTGTGTGGAATCAGCAGTCTGCAGACACTTTCTCTGCAGAGTCCCAAAACAGGCGTTTTCAGCCCATTACCGGCATATGGAAGAAACAGCAGTAAGCACAGGGAAATATCTGCTTCTAAATCCAAAACGCAGCTATCTAACAGAACGGTTGTCAATGTGTGCACTCAACTTCCAGAGTTCAACCCGTGTGTGGATTCAGCAGTCTGCAAACACTTTCTCTGCAGAGTCCCAAAACAGGCGTTTTCAGCCCATTACCGGCATATGGAAGAAACAGCAGTAAGCACAGGGAAATATCTGCTTCTAAATCGAAAACGCAGCTATCTAACCAAACGGTTGTCAATGTGTGCACTCAACTTCCAGAGTTAAACCCGTGTGTGGATTCAGCAGTCTGCAGAGACTTTCTCTGCAGAGTCCCAAAACAGGCGTTTTCAGCCCATTACCGGCATATGGAAGAAACAGCAGTAAGCACAGGGAAATATCTGCTTCTAAATCCAAAACGCAGCTATCTAACAGAACGGTTGTCAATGTGTGCACTCAACTTCCAGAGTTAAACCCGTGTGTGGATTCAGCAGTCTGCAGAGACTTTCTCTGCAGAGTCCCAAAACAGGCGTTTTCAGCCCATTACCGGCATATGGAAGAAACAGCAGTAAGCACAGGGAAATATCTGCTTCTAAATCCAAAACGAAGCTATCTAACAGAACGGTTGTCAATGTGTGCACTCAACTTCCAGAGTTAAAGCCGTGTGTGGATTCAGCAGTCTGCAGAGACTTTCTCTGCAGAGTCCCAAAACAGGCGTTTTCAGCCCATTACCGGCATATGGAAGAAACAGCAGTAAGCACAGGGAAATATCTGCTTCTAAATCCAAAACGCAGCTATCTAACAGAACGGTTGTCAATGTGTGCACTCAACTTCCAGAGTTAAACCCGTGTGTGGATTCAGCAGTCTGCAGAGACTTTCTCTGCAGAGTCCCAAAACAGGCGTTTTCAGCCCATTACCGGCATATGGAAGAAACAGCAGTAAGCACAGGGAAATATCTGCTTCTAAATCCAAAACGCAGCTATCTAACAGAACGGTTGTCAATGTGTGCACTCAACTTCCAGAGTTAAACCCGTGTGTGGATTCAGCAGTCTGCAGAGACTTTCTCTGCAGAGTCCCCAAAACAGGCGTTTTCAGCCCTTTACCGGCATATGGAAGAAACAGCAGTAAGCACAGGGAAATATCTGCTTCTAAATCCAAAACGCAGCTATCTAACAGAACGGTTGTCAATGTGTGCACTCAACTTCCAGAGTTAAACCCGTGTGTGGAATCAGCAGTCTGCAGACACTTTCTCTGCAGAGTCCCAAAACAGGCGTTTTCAGCCCATTACCGGCATATGGAAGAAACAGCAGTAAGCACAGGGAAATATCTGCTTCTAAATCCAAAACGCAGCTATCTAACAGAACGGTTGTCAATGTGTGCACTCAACTTCCAGAGTTCAACCCGTGTGTGGATTCAGCAGTCTGCAAACACTTTCTCTGCACAGTCCCAAAACAGGCGTTTTCAGCCCATTACCGGCATATGGAAGAAACAGCAGTAAGCACAGGGAAATATCTGCTTCTAAATCGAAAACGCAGCTATCTAACAGAACGGTTGTCAATGTGTGCACTCAACTTCCAGAGTTAAACCCGTGTGTGGATTCAGCAGTCTGCAGACACTTTCTCTGCAGAGTCCCAAAACAGGCGTTTTCAGCCCATTACCGGCATATGGAAGAAACAGCAGTAAGCACAGGGAAATATCTGCTTCTAAATCCAAAACGCAGCTATCTAACAGAACGGTTGTCAATGTGTGCACTCAACTTCCAGAGTTAAACCCGTGTGTGGATTCAGCAGTCTGCAGAGACTTTCTCTGCAGAGTCCCAAAACAGGCGTTTTCAGCCCATTACCGGCATATGGAAGAAACAGCAGTAAGCACAGGGAAATATCTGCTTCTAAATCCAAAACGCAGCTATCTAACAGAACGGTTGTCAATGTGTGCACTCAACTTCCAGAGTTAAAGCCGTGTGTGGATTCAGCAGTCTGCAGAGACTTTCTCTGCAGAGTCCCCAAAACAGGCGTTTTCAGCCCATTACCGGCATATGGAAGAAACAGCAGTAAGCACAGGGAAATATCTGCTTCTAAATCCAAAACGCAGCTATCTAACAGAACGGTTGTCAATGTGTGCACTCAACTTCCAGAGTTAAACCCGTGTGTGGATTCAGCAGTCTGCAGAGACTTTCTCTGCAGAGTCCCAAAACAGGCGTTTTCAGCCCATTACCGGCATATGGAAGAAACAGCAGTAAGCACAAGGAAATATCTGCTTCTAAATCCAAAACGCAGCTATCTAACAGAACGGTTGTCAATGTGTGCACTCAACTTGCAGAGATAAACCCGTGTGTGGATTCAGCAGTCTGCAGAGACTTTCTCTGCAGAGTCCCAAAACAGGCGCTTTCAGCCCATTACGGGCATATGGAAGAAACAGCAGTAAGCACAGGGAAATATCTGCTTCTAAATCCAAAACGCAGCTATCTAACAGAACGGTTGTCAATGTGTGCACTCAACTTCCAGAGTTAAACCCGTGTGTGGGATTCAGCAGTCTGCAGAGACTTTCTCTGCAGAGTCCCAAAACAGGCGTTTTCAGCCCATTACCGGCATATGGAAGAAACAGCAGTAAGCACAGGGAAATATCTGCTTCTAAATCCAAAACGCAGCTATCTAACAGAACGGTTGTCAATGTGTGCACTCAACTTCCAGAGTTAAACCCGTGTGTGGATTCAGCAGTCTGCAGACACTTTCTCTGCAGAGTCCCAAAACAGGCGTTTTCAGCCCATTACCGGCATATGGGAAGAAACAGCAGTAAGCACAGGGAAATATCTGCTTCTAAATCCAAAACGCAGCTATCTAACAGAACGGTTGTCAATGTGTGCACTCAACTTCCAGTGTTAAACCCGTGTGTGGAATCAGCAGTCTGCAGACACTTTCTCTGCAGAGTCCCAAAACAGGCGTTTTCAGCCCATTACCGGCATATGGAAGAAACAGCAGTAAGCACAGGGAAATATCTGCTTCTAAATCGAAAACGCAGCTATCTAACCAAACGGTTGTCAATGTGTGCACTCAACTTCCAGAGTTAAACCCGTGTGTGGATTCAGCAGTCTGCAGAGACTTTCTCTGCAGAGTCCCAAAACAGGCGTTTTCAGCCCATTACCGGCATATGGAAGAAACAGCAGTAAGCACAGGGAATATCTGCTTCTAAATCCAAAACGCAGCTATCTAACAGAACGGTTGTCAATGTGTGCACTCAACTTCCAGAGTTAAACCCGTGTGTGGATTCAGCAGTCTGCAGAGACTTTCTCTGCAGAGTCCCAAAACAGGCGTTTTCAGCCCATTACCGGCATATGGAAGAAACAGCAGTAAGCACAGGGAAATATCTGCTTCTAAATCCAAAACGCAGCTATCTAACAGAACGGTTGTCAATGTGTGCACTCAACTTCCAGAGTTAAACCCGTGTGTGGATTCAGCAGTCTGCAGACACTTTCTCTGCAGAGTCCCAAAACAGGCGTTTTCAGCCCATTACCGGCATATGAAGAAACAGCAGTAAGCACAGGGAAATATCTGCTTCTAAATCCAAAACGCAGCTATCTAACAGAACGGTTGTCAATGTGTGCACTCAACTTCCAGAGTTAAACCCGTGTGTGGATTCAGCAGTCTGCAGAGACTTTCTCTGCAGAGTCCCAAAACAGGCGTTTTCAGCCCATTACCGGCATATGGAAGAAACAGCAGTAAGCACAGGGAAATATCTGCTTCTAAATCCAAAACGCAGCTATCTAACAGAACGGTTGTCAATGTGTGCACTCAACTTCCAGAGTTAAACCCGTGTGTGGATTCAGCAGTCTGCAGAGACTTTCTCTGCAGAGTCCCAAAACAGGCGTTTTCAGCCCATTACCGGCATATGGAAGAAACAGCAGTAAGCACAGGGAAATATCTGCTTCTAAATCCAAAACGCAGCTATCTAACAGAACGGTTGTCAATGTGTGCACTCAACTTCCAGAGTTAAACCCGTGTGTGGGATTCAGCAGTCTGCAGAGACTTTCTCTGCAGAGTCCCCAAAACAGGCGTTTTCAGCCCATTACCGGCATATGGAAGAAACAGCAGTAAGCACAGGGAAATATCTGCTTCTAAATCCAAAACGCAGCTATCTAACAGAACGGTTGTCAATGTGTGCACTCAACTTCCAGAGTTAAACCCGTGTGTGGATTCAGCAGTCTGCAGAGACTTTCTCTGCAGAGTCCCAAAACAGGCGTTTTTCAGCCCATTACCGGCATATGGAAGAAACAGCAGTAAGCACAGGGAAATATCTGCTTCTAAATCCAAAACGCAGCTATCTAACAGAACGGTTGTCAATGTGTGCACTCAACTTCCAGAGTTAAACCCGTGTGTGGATTCAGCAGTCTGCAGAGACTTTCTCTGCAGAGTCCCAAAACAGGCGTTTTCAGCCCATTACCGGCATATGGAAGAAACAGCAGTAAGCACAGGGAAATATCTGCTTCTAAATCCAAAACGCAGCTATCTAACAGAACGGTTGTCAATGTGTGCACTCAACTTCCAGAGTTAAACCCGTGTGTGGATTCAGCAGTCTGCAGAGACTTTCTCTGCAGAGTCCCAAAACAGGCATTTTCAGCCCATTACCGGGCATATGGAAGAAACAGCAGTAAGCACAGGGAAATATCTGCTTCTAAATCCAAAACGCAGCTATCTAACAGAACGGTTGTCAATGTGTGCACTCAACTTCCAGAGGTAAACCCGTGTGTGGATTCAGCAGTCTGCAGAGACTTTCTCTGCAGAGTCCCAAAACAGGCGTTTTCAGCCCATTACCGGCATATGGAAGAAACAGCAGTAAGCACAGGGAAATATCTGCTTCTAAATCCAAAACGCAGCTATCTAACAGAACGGTTGTCAATGTGTGCACTCAACTTCCAGAGTTAAACCCGTGTGTGGATTCAGCAGTCTGCAGAGACTTTCTCTGCAGAGTCCCAAGACAGGCGTTTTCAGGCCCATTACCGGCATATGGAAGAAACAGCAGTAAGCACAGGGAAATATCTGCTTCTAAATCCAAAACGCAGCTATCTAACAGAACGGTTGTCAATGTGTGCACTCAACTTCCAGAGTTAAACCCGTGTGTGGATTCAGCAGTCTGCAGAGACTTTCTCTGCAGAGTCCCAAGACAGGCGTTTTCAGCCCATTACCGGCATATGGAAGAAACAGCAGTAAGCACAGGGAAATATCTGCTTCTAAATCCAAAACGCAGCTATCTAACAGAACGGTTGTCAATGTGTGCACTCAACTTCCAGAGTTAAACCCGTGTGTGGATTCAGCAGTCTGCAGAGACTTTCTCTGCAGAGTCCCAAAAACAGGCGTTTTTCAGCCCATTACCGGCATATGGAAGAAACAGCAGTAAGCACAGGGAAATATCTGCTTCTAAATCCAAAACGCAGCTATCTAACAGAACGGTTGTCAATGTGTGCACTCAACTTCCAGAGTTAAACCCGTGTGTGGAATCAGCAGTCTGCAGACACTTTCTCTGCAGAGTCCCAAAACAGGCGTTTTCAGCCCATTACCGGCATATGGAAGAAACAGCAGTAAGCACAGGGAAATATCTGCTTCTAAATCCAAAACGCAGCTATCTAACAGAACGGTTGTCAATGTGTGCACTCAACTTCCAGAGTTCAACCCGTGTGTGGATTCAGCAGTCTGCAAACACTTTCTCTGCAGAGTCCCAAAACAGGCGTTTTCAGCCCATTACCGGCATATGGAAGAAACAGCAGTAAGCACAGGGAAATATCTGCTTCTAAATCCAAAACGCAGCTATCTAACAGAACGGTTGTCAATGTGTGCACTCAACTTCCAGAGTTAAACCCGTGTGTGGATTCAGCAGTCTGCAGAGACTTTCTCTGCAGAGTCCCAAAACAGGCGTTTTCAGCCCATTACCGGCATATGGAAGAAACAGCAGTAAGCACAGGGAAATATCTGCTTCTAAATCCAAAACGCAGCTATCTAACAGAACGGTTGTCAATGTGTGCACTCAACTTCCAGAGTTAAACCCGTGTGTGGATTCAGCAGTCTGCAGAGACTTTCTCTGCAGAGTCCCAAAACAGGCGTTTTCAGCCCATTACCGGCATATGGAAGAAACAGCAGTAAGCACAGGGAAATATCTGCTTCTAAATCCAAAACGCAGCTATCTAACAGAACGGTTGTCAATGTGTGCACTCAACTTCCAGTGTTAAACCCGTGTGTGGAATCAGCAGTCTGCAGACACTTCTCTGCAGAGTCCCAAAACAGGCGTTTTCAGCCCATTACCGGCATATGGAAGAAACAGCAGTAAGCACAGGGAAATATCTGCTTCTAAATCCAAAACGCAGCTATCTAACAGAACGGTTGTCAATGTGTGCACTCAACTTCCAGAGTTAAACCCGTGTGTGGATTCAGCAGTCTGCAGAGACTTTCTCTGCAGAGTCCCAAAACAGGCGTTTTCAGCCCATTACCGGCATATGGAAGAAACAGCAGTAAGCACAGGGAAATATCTGCTTCTAAATCCAAAACGCAGCTATCTAACAGAACGGTTGTCAATGTGTGCACTCAACTTCCAGAGTTAAACCCGTGTGTGGATTCAGCAGTCTGCAGAGACTTTCTCTGCAGAGTCCCAAAACAGGCGTTTTCAGCCCATTACCGGCATATGGAAGAAACAGCAGTAAGCACAGGGAAATATCTGCTTCTAAAATCCAAAACGCAGCTATCTAACAGAACGGTTGTCAATGTGTGCACTCAACTTCCAGAGTTAAACCCGTGTGTGGAATCAGCAGTCTGCAGACACTTTCTCTGCAGAGTCCCAAAACAGGCGTTTTCAGCCCATTACCGGCATATGGAAGAAACAGCAGTAAGCACAGGGAAATATCTGCTTCTAAATCCAAAACGCAGCTATCTAACAGAACGGTTGTCAATGTGTGCACTCAACTTCCAGAGTTCAACCCGTGTGTGGATTCAGCAGTCTGCAGAGACTTTCTCTGCAGAGTCCCAAAACAGGCGTTTTCAGCCCATTACCGGCATATGGAAGAAACAGCAGTAAGCACAGGGAAATATCTGCTTCTAAATCCAAAACGCAGCTATCTAACAGAACGGTTGTCAATGTGTGCACTCAACTTCCAGAGTTAAACCCGTGTGTGGATTCAGCAGTCTGCAGAGACTTTCTCTGCAGAGTCCCAAAACAGGCGTTTTCAGCCCATTACCGGCATATGGAAGAAACAGCAGTAAGCACAGGGAAATATCTGCTTCTAAATCCAAAACGCAGCTATCTAACAGAACGGTTGTCAATGTGTGCACTCAACTTCCAGAGTTAAACCCGTGTGTGGAATCAGCAGTCTGCAGACACTTTCTCTGCAGAGTCCCAAAACAGGCGTTTTCAGCCCATTACCGGCATATGGAAGAAACAGCAGTAAGCACAGGGAAATATCTGCTTCTAAATCCAAAACGCAGCTATCTAACAGAACGGTTGTCAATGTGTGCACTCAACTTCCAGAGTTCAACCCGTGTGTGGATTCAGCAGTCTGCAAACACTTTCTCTGCAGAGTCCCAAAACAGGCGTTTTCAGCCCATTACCGGCATATGGAAGAAACAGCAGTAAGCACAGGGAAATATCTGCTTCTAAATCGAAAACGCAGCTATCTAACCAAACGGTTGTCAATGTGTGCACTCAACTTCCAGAGTTAAACCCGTGTGTGGATTCAGCAGTCTGCAGAGACTTTCTCTGCAGAGTCCCAAAACAGGCGTTTTCAGCCCATTACCGGCATATGGAAGAAACAGCAGTAAGCACAGGGAAATATCTGCTTCTAAATCCAAAACGCAGCTATCTAACAGAACGGTTGTCAATGTGTGCACTCAACTTCCAGAGTTAAACCCGTGTGTGGATTCAGCAGTCTGCAGAGACTTTCTCTGCAGAGTCCCAAAACAGGCGTTTTCAGCCCATTACCGGCATATGGAAGAAACAGCAGTAAGCACAGGGAAATATCTGCTTCTAAATCCAAAACGCAGCTATCTAACAGAACGGTTGTCAATGTGTGCACTCAACTTCCAGAGTTAAACCCGTGTGTGGATTCAGCAGTCTGCAGAGACTTTCTCTGCAGAGTCCCAAAACAGGCGTTTTCAGCCCATTACCGGCATATGGAAGAAACAGCAGTAAGCACAGGGAAATATCTGCTTCTAAATCCAAAACGCAGCTATCTAACAGAACGGTTGTCAATGTGTGCACTCAACTTCCAGAGTTAAAGCCGTGTGTGGATTCAGCAGTCTGCAGAGACTTTCTCTGCAGAGTCCCAAAACAGGCGTTTTCAGCCCATTACCGGCATATGGAAGAAACAGCAGTAAGCACAGGGAAATATCTGCTTCTAAATCCAAAACGCAGCTATCTAACAGAACGGTTGTCAATGTGTGCACTCAACTTCCAGAGTTAAACCCGTGTGTGGAATCAGCAGTCTGCAGACACTTTCTCTGCAGAGTCCCAAAACAGGCGTTTTCAGCCCATTACCGGCATATGGAAGAAACAGCAGTAAGCACAGGGAAATATCTGCTTCTAAATCCAAAACGCAGCTATCTAACAGAACGGTTGTCAATGTGTGCACTCAACTTCCAGAGTTCAACCCGTGTGTGGATTCAGCAGTCTGCAAACACTTTCTCTGCAGAGTCCCAAAACAGGCGTTTTCAGCCCATTACCGGCATATGGAAGAAACAGCAGTAAGCACAGGGAAATATCTGCTTCTAAATCGAAAACGCAGCTATCTAACAGAACGGTTGTCAATGTGTGCACTCAACTTCCAGAGTTAAACCCGTGTGTGGATTCAGCAGTCTGCAGAGACTTTCTCTGCAGAGTCCCAAAACAGGCGTTTTCAGCCCATTACCGGCATATGGAAGAAACAGCAGTAAGCACAGGGAAATATCTGCTTCTAAATCCAAAACGCAGCTATCTAACAGAACGGTTGTCAATGTGTGCACTCAACTTCCAGAGTTAAACCCGTGTGTGGATTCAGCAGTCTGCAGAGACTTTCTCTGCAGAGTCCCAAAACAGGCGTTTTCAGCCCATTACCGGCATATGGAAGAAACAGCAGTAAGCACAGGGAAATATCTGCTTCTAAATCCAAAACGCAGCTATCTAACAGAACGGTTGTCAATGTGTGCACTCAACTTCCAGAGTTAAAGCCGTGTGTGGATTCAGCAGTCTGCAGAGACTTTCTCTGCAGAGTCCCAAAACAGGCGTTTTCAGCCCATTACCGGCATATGGAAGAAACAGCAGTAAGCACAGGGAAATATCTGCTTCTAAATCCAAAACGCAGCTATCTAACAGAACGGTTGTCAATGTGTGCACTCAACTTCCAGAGTTAAACCCGTGTGTGGATTCAGCAGTCTGCAGAGACTTTCTCTGCAGAGTCCCAAAACAGGCGTTTTCAGCCCATTACCGGCATATGGAAGAAACAGCAGTAAGCACAAGGAAATATCTGCTTCTAAATCCAAAACGCAGCTATCTAACAGAACGGTTGTCAATGTGTGCACTCAACTTGCAGAGATAAACCCGTGTGTGGATTCAGCAGTCTGCAGAGACTTTCTCTGCAGAGTCCCAAAACAGGCGCTTTCAGCCCATTACGGGCATATGGAAGAAACAGCAGTAAGCACAGGGAAATATCTGCTTCTAAATCCAAAACGCAGCTATCTAACAGAACGGTTGTCAATGTGTGCACTCAACTTCCAGAGTTAAACCCGTGTGTGGATTCAGCAGTCTGCAGAGACTTTCTCTGCAGAGTCCCAAAACAGGCGTTTTCAGCCCATTACCGGCATATGGAAGAAACAGCAGTAAGCACAGGGAAATATCTGCTTCTAAATCCAAAACGCAGCTATCTAACAGAACGGTTGTCAATGTGTGCACTCAACTTCCAGAGTTAAACCCGTGTGTGGATTCAGCAGTCTGCAGACACTTTCTCTGCAGAGTCCCAAAACAGGCGTTTTCAGCCCATTACCGGCATATGGAAGAAACAGCAGTAAGCACAGGGAAATATCTGCTTCTAAATCCAAAACGCAGCTATCTAACAGAACGGTTGTCAATGTGTGCACTCAACTTCCAGTGTTAAACCCGTGTGTGGAATCAGCAGTCTGCAGACACTTTCTCTGCAGAGTCCCAAAACAGGCGTTTTCAGCCCATTACCGGCATATGGAAGAAACAGCAGTAAGCACAGGGAAATATCTGCTTCTAAATCCAAAACGCAGCTATCTAACAGAACGGTTGTCAATGTGTGCACTCAACTTCCAGAGTTAAACCCGTGTGTGGATTCAGCAGTCTGCAGAGACTTTCTCTGCAGAGTCCCAAAACAGGCGTTTTCAGCCCATTACCGGCATATGGAAGAAACAGCAGTAAGCACAGGGAAATATCTGCTTCTAAATCCAAAACGCAGCTATCTAACAGAACGGTTGTCAATGTGTGCACTCAACTTCCAGAGTTAAACCCGTGTGTGGATTCAGCAGTCTGCAGAGACTTTCTCTGCAGAGTCCCAAAACAGGCGTTTTCAGCCCATTACCGGCATATGGAAGAAACAGCAGTAAGCACAGGGAAATATCTGCTTCTAAATCCAAAACGCAGCTATCTAACAGAACGGTTGTCAATGTGTGCACTCAACTTCCAGAGTTAAACCCGTGTGTGGAATCAGCAGTCTGCAGACACTTTCTCTGCAGAGTCCCAAAACAGGCGTTTTCAGCCCATTACCGGCATATGGAAGAAACAGCAGTAAGCACAGGGAAATATCTGCTTCTAAATCCAAAACGCAGCTATCTAACAGAACGGTTGTCAATGTGTGCACTCAACTTCCAGAGTTCAACCCGTGTGTGGATTCAGCAGTCTGCAGACACTTTCTCTGCAGAGTCCCAAAACAGGCGTTTTCAGCCCATTACCGGCATATGGAAGAAACAGCAGTAAGCACAGGGAAATATCTGCTTCTAAATCCAAAACGCAGCTATCTAACAGAACGGTTGTCAATGTGTGCACTCAACTTCCAGAGTTAAACCCGTGTGTGGATTCAGCAGTCTGCAGAGACTTTCTCTGCAGAGTCCCAAAACAGGCGTTTTCAGCCCATTACCGGCATATGGAAGAAACAGCAGTAAGCACAGGGAAATATCTGCTTCTAAATCCAAAACGCAGCTATCTAACAGAACGGTTGTCAATGTGTGCACTCAACTTCCAGAGTTAAACCCGTGTGTGGATTCAGCAGTCTGCAGAGACTTTCTCTGCAGAGTCCCAAAACAGGCGTTTTCAGCCCATTACCGGCATATGGAAGAAACAGCAGTAAGCACAGGGAAATATCTGCTTCTAAATCCAAAACGAAGCTATCTAACAGAACGGTTGTCAATGTGTGCACTCAACTTCCAGAGTTAAAGCCGTGTGTGGATTCAGCAGTCTGCAGAGACTTTCTCTGCAGAGTCCCAAAACAGGCGTTTTCAGCCCATTACCGGCATATGGAAGAAACAGCAGTAAGCACAGGGAAATATCTGCTTCTAAATCCAAAACGCAGCTATCTAACAGAACGGTTGTCAATGTGTGCACTCAACTTCCAGAGTTAAACCCGTGTGTGGATTCAGCAGTCTGCAGAGACTTTCTCTGCAGAGTCCCAAAACAGGCGTTTTCAGCCCATTACCGGCATATGGAAGAAACAGCAGTAAGCACAGGGAAATATCTGCTTCTAAATCCAAAACGCAGCTATCTAACAGAACGGTTGTCAATGTGTGCACTCAACTTCCAGAGTTAAACCCGTGTGTGGATTCAGCAGTCTGCAGAGACTTTCTCTGCAGAGTCCCAAAACAGGCGTTTTCAGCCCATTACCGGCATATGGAAGAAACAGCAGTAAGCACAGGGAAATATCTGCTTCTAAATCCAAAACGCAGCTATCTAACAGAACGGTTGTCAATGTGTGCACTCAACTTCCAGAGTTAAACCCGTGTGTGGAATCAGCAGTCTGCAGACACTTTCTCTGCAGAGTCCCAAAACAGGCGTTTTCAGCCCATTACCGGCATATGGAAGAAACAGCAGTAAGCACAGGGAAATATCTGCTTCTAAATCCAAAACGCAGCTATCTAACAGAACGGTTGTCAATGTGTGCACTCAACTTCCAGAGTTCAACCCGTGTGTGGATTCAGCAGTCTGCAAACACTTTCTCTGCAGAGTCCCAAAACAGGCGTTTTCAGCCCATTACCGGCATATGGAAGAAACAGCAGTAAGCACAGGGAAATATCTGCTTCTAAATCGAAAACGCAGCTATCTAACCAAACGGTTGTCAATGTGTGCACTCAACTTCCAGAGTTAAACCCGTGTGTGGATTCAGCAGTCTGCAGAGACTTTCTCTGCAGAGTCCCAAAACAGGCGTTTTCAGCCCATTACCGGCATATGGAAGAAACAGCAGTAAGCACAGGGAAATATCTGCTTCTAAATCCAAAACGCAGCTATCTAACAGAACGGTTGTCAATGTGTGCACTCAACTTCCAGAGTTAAACCCGTGTGTGGATTCAGCAGTCTGCAGAGACTTTCTCTGCAGAGTCCCAAAACAGGCGTTTTCAGCCCATTACCGGCATATGGAAGAAACAGCAGTAAGCACAGGGAAATATCTGCTTCTAAATCCAAAACGAAGCTATCTAACAGAACGGTTGTCAATGTGTGCACTCAACTTCCAGAGTTAAAGCCGTGTGTGGATTCAGCAGTCTGCAGAGACTTTCTCTGCAGAGTCCCAAAACAGGCGTTTTCAGCCCATTACCGGCATATGGAAGAAACAGCAGTAAGCACAGGGAAATATCTGCTTCTAAATCCAAAACGCAGCTATCTAACAGAACGGTTGTCAATGTGTGCACTCAACTTCCAGAGTTAAACCCGTGTGTGGATTCAGCAGTCTGCAGAGACTTTCTCTGCAGAGTCCCAAAACAGGCGTTTTCAGCCCATTACCGGCATATGGAAGAAACAGCAGTAAGCACAGGGAAATATCTGCTTCTAAATCCAAAACGCAGCTATCTAACAGAACGGTTGTCAATGTGTGCACTCAACTTCCAGAGTTAAACCCGTGTGTGGATTCAGCAGTCTGCAGAGACTTTCTCTGCAGAGTCCCAAAACAGGCGTTTTCAGCCCATTACCGGCATATGGAAGAAACAGCAGTAAGCACAGGGAAATATCTGCTTCTAAATCCAAAACGCAGCTATCTAACAGAACGGTTGTCAATGTGTGCACTCAACTTCCAGAGTTAAACCCGTGTGTGGAATCAGCAGTCTGCAGACACTTTCTCTGCAGAGTCCCAAAACAGGCGTTTTCAGCCCATTACCGGCATATGGAAGAAACAGCAGTAAGCACAGGGAAATATCTGCTTCTAAATCCAAAACGCAGCTATCTAACAGAACGGTTGTCAATGTGTGCACTCAACTTCCAGAGTTCAACCCGTGTGTGGATTCAGCAGTCTGCAAACACTTTCTCTGCAGAGTCCCAAAACAGGCGTTTTCAGTCCATTACCGGCATATGGAAGAAACAGCAGTAAGCACAGGGAAATATCTGCTTCTAAATCGAAAACGCAGCTATCTAACCAAACGGTTGTCAATGTGTGCACTCAACTTCCAGAGTTAAACCCGTGTGTGGATTCAGCAGTCTGCAGAGACTTTCTCTGCAGAGTCCCAAAACAGGCGTTTTCAGCCCATTACCGGCATATGGAAGAAACAGCAGTAAGCACAGGGAAATATCTGCTTCTAAATCCAAAACGCAGCTATCTAACAGAACGGTTGTCAATGTGTGCACTCAACTTCCAGAGTTAAACCCGTGTGTGGATTCAGCAGTCTGCAGAGACTTTCTCTGCAGAGTCCCAAAACAGGCGTTTTCAGCCCATTACCGGCATATGGAAGAAACAGCAGTAAGCACAGGGAAATATCTGCTTCTAAATCCAAAACGCAGCTATCTAACAGAACGGTTGTCAATGTGTGCACTCAACTTCCAGAGTTAAAGCCGTGTGTGGATTCAGCAGTCTGCAGAGACTTTCTCTGCAGAGTCCCAAAACAGGCGTTTTCAGCCCATTACCGGCATATGGAAGAAACAGCAGTAAGCACAGGGAAATATCTGCTTCTAAATCCAAAACGCAGCTATCTAACAGAACGGTTGTCAATGTGTGCACTCAACTTCCAGAGTTAAACCCGTGTGTGGATTCAGCAGTCTGCAGAGACTTTCTCTGCAGAGTCCCAAAACAGGCGTTTTCAGCCCATTACCGGCATATGGAAGAAACAGCAGTAAGCACAAGGAAATATCTGCTTCTAAATCCAAAACGCAGCTATCTAACAGAACGGTTGTCAATGTGTGCACTCAACTTGCAGAGATAAACCCGTGTGTGGATTCAGCAGTCTGCAGAGACTTTCTCTGCAGAGTCCCAAAACAGGCGCTTTCAGCCCATTACGGGCATATGGAAGAAACAGCAGTAAGCACAGGGAAATATCTGCTTCTAAATCCAAAACGCAGCTATCTAACAGAACGGTTGTCAATGTGTGCACTCAACTTCCAGAGTTAAACCCGTGTGTGGATTCAGCAGTCTGCAGAGACTTTCTCTGCAGAGTCCCAAAACAGGCGTTTTCAGCCCATTACCGGCATATGGAAGAAACAGCAGTAAGCACAGGGAAATATCTGCTTCTAAATCCAAAACGCAGCTATCTAACAGAACGGTTGTCAATGTGTGCACTCAACTTCCAGAGTTAAACCCGTGTGTGGATTCAGCAGTCTGCAGACACTTTCTCTGCAGAGTCCCAAAACAGGCGTTTTCAGCCCATTACCGGCATATGGAAGAAACAGCAGTAAGCACAGGGAAATATCTGCTTCTAAATCCAAAACGCAGCTATCTAACAGAACGGTTGTCAATGTGTGCACTCAACTTCCAGAGTTAAACCCGTGTGTGGATTCAGCAGTCTGCAAACACTTTCTCTGCAGAGTCCCAAAACAGGCGTTTTCAGCCCATTACCGGCATATGGAAGAAACAGCAGTAAGCACAGGGAAATATCTGCTTCTAAATCCAAAACGCAGCTATCTAACAGAACGGTTGTCAATGTGTGCACTCAACTTCCAGAGTTAAACCCGTGTGTGGATTCAGCAGTCTGCAGAGACTTTCTCTGCAGAGTCCCAAAACAGGCGTTTTCAGCCCATTACCGGCATATGGAAGAAACAGCAGTAAGCACAGGGAAATATCTGCTTCTAAATCCAAAACGCAGCTATCTAACAGAACGGTTGTCAATGTGTGCACTCAACTTCCAGAGTTAAACCCGTGTGTGGATTCAGCAGTCTGCAGAGACTTTCTCTGCAGAGTCCCAAAACAGGCGTTTTCAGCCCATTACCGGCATATGGAAGAAACAGCAGTAAGCACAGGGAAATATCTGCTTCTAAATCCAAAACGCAGCTATCTAACAGAACGGTTGTCAATGTGTGCACTCAACTTCCAGAGTTAAACCCGTGTGTGGATTCAGCAGTCTGCAGAGACTTTCTCTGTAGAGTCCCAAAACAGGCGTTTTCAGCCCATTACCGGCATATGGAAGAAACAGCAGTAAGCACAGGGAAATATCTGCTTCTAAATCCAAAACGCAGCTATCTAACAGAACGGTTGTCAATGTGTGCACTCAACTTCCAGAGTTAAACCCGTGTGTGGATTCAGCAGTCTGCAGAGACTTTCTCTGCAGAGTCCCAAAACAGGCGTTTTCAGCCCATTACCGGCATAAGGAAGAAACAGCAGTAAGCACAGGGAAATATCTGCTTCTAAATCCAAAACGCAGCTATCTAACAGAACGGTTGTCAATGTGTGCACTCAACTTCCAGAGTTAAACCCGTGTGTGGATTCAGCAGTCTGCAGAGACTTTCTCTGCAGAGTCCCAAGACAGGCGTTTTCAGCCCATTACCGGCATATGGAAGAAACAGCAGTAAGCACAGGGAAATATCTGCTTCTAAATCCAAAACGCAGCTATCTAACAGAACGGTTGTCAATGTGTGCACTCAACTTCCAGAGTTAAACCCGTGTGTGGATTCAGCAGTCTGCAGAGACTTTCTCTGCAGAGTCCCAAAACAGGCGTTTTCAGCCCATTACCGGCATATGGAAGAAACAGCAGTAAGCACAGGGAAATATCTGCTTCTAAATCCAAAACGCAGCTATCTAACAGAACGGTTGTCAATGTGTGCTCTCAACTTCCAGAGATAAAGCCGTGTGTGGATTCAGCAGTCTGCAGAGACTTTCTCTGCAGAGTCCCAAAACAGGCGTTTTCAGCCCATTACCGGCATATGGAAGAAACAGCAGTAAGCACAGGGAAATATCTGCTTCTAAATCCAAAACGCAGCTATCTAACAGAACGGTTGTCAATGTGTGCACTCAACTTCCAGAGTTAAACCCGTGTGTGGATTCAGCAGTCTGCAGAGACTTTCTCTGCAGAGTCCCAAAACAGGCGTTTTCAGCCCATTACCGGCATATGGAAGAAACAGCAGTAAGCACAGGGAAATATCTGCTTCTAAATCCAAAACGCAGCTATCTAACAGAACGGTTGTCAATGTGTGCACTCAACTTCCAGAGTTAAACCCGTGTGTGGATTCAGCAGTCTGCAGACACTTTCTCTGCAGAGTCCCAAAACAGGCGTTTTCAGCCCATTACCGGCATATGGAAGAAACAGCAGTAAGCACAGGGAAATATCTGCTTCTAAATCCAAAACGCAGCTATCTAACAGAACGGTTGTCAATGTGTGCACTCAACTTCCAGAGTTCAACCCGTGTGTGGATTCAGCAGTCTGCAAACACTTTCTCTGCAGAGTCCCAAAACAGGCGTTTTCAGCCCATTACCGGCATATGGAAGAAACAGCAGTAAGCACAGGGAAATATCTGCTTCTAAATCCAAAACGCAGCTATCTAACAGAACGGTTGTCAATGTGTGCACTCAACTTCCAGAGTTAAACCCGTGTGTGGATTCAGCAGTCTGCAGAGACTTTCTCTGCAGAGTCCCAAAACAGGCGTTTTCAGCCCATTACCGGCATATGGAAGAAACAGCAGTAAGCACAGGGAAATATCTGCTTCTAAATCCAAAACGCAGCTATCTAACAGAACGGTTGTCAATGTGTGCACTCAACTTCCAGAGTTAAACCCGTGTGTGGATTCAGCAGTCTGCAGAGACTTTCTCTGCAGAGTCCCAAAACAGGCGTTTTCAGCCCATTACCGGCATATGGAAGAAACAGCAGTAAGCACAGGGAAATATCTGCTTCTAAATCCAAAACGCAGCTATCTAACAGAACGGTTGTCAATGTGTGCACTCAACTTGCAGAGATAAAGCCGTGTGTGGATTCAGCAGTCTGCAGAGACTTTCTCTGCAGAGTCCCAAAACAGGCGTTTTCAGCCCATTACCGGCATATGGAAGAAACAGCAGTAAGCACAGGGAAATATCTGCTTCTAAATCCAAAACGCAGCTATCTAACAGAACGGTTGTCAATGTGTGCACTCAACTTCCAGAGTTAAACCCGTGTGTGGATTCAGCAGTCTGCAGAGACTTTCTCTGCAGAGTCCCAAAACAGGCGTTTTCAGCCCATTACCGGCATATGGAAGAAACAGCAGTAAGCACAGGGAAATATCTGCTTCTAAATCCAAAACGCAGCTATCTAACAGAACGGTTGTCAATGTGTGCACTCAACTTCCAGAGTTAAACCCGTGTGTGGATTCAGCAGTCTGCAGAGACTTTCTCTGCAGAGTCCCAAAACAGGCGTTTTCAGCCCATTACCGGCATATGGAAGAAACAGCAGTAAGCACAGGGAAATATCTGCTTCTAAATCCAAAACGCAGCTATCTAACAGAACGGTTGTCAATGTGTGCACTCAACTTCCAGAGTTAAAGCCGTGTGTGGATTCAGCAGTCTGCAGAGACTTTCTCTGCAGAGTCCCAAAACAGGCGTTTTCAGCCCATTACCGGCATATGGAAGAAACAGCAGTAAGCACAGGGAAATATCTGCTTCTAAATCCAAAACGCAGCTATCTAACAGAACGGTTGTCAATGTGTGCACTCAACTTCCAGAGTTAAACCCGTGTGTGGATTCAGCAGTCTGCAGACACTTTCTCTGCAGAGTCCCAAAACAGGCGTTTTCAGCCCATTACCGGCATATGGAAGAAACAGCAGTAAGCACAGGGAAATATCTGCTTCTAAATCCAAAACGCAGCTATCTAACAGAACGGTTGTCAATGTGTGCACTCAACTTCCAGAGTTAAACCCGTGTGTGGATTCAGCAGTCTGCAGAGACTTTCTCTGCAGAGTCCCAAAACAGGCGTTTTCAGCCCATTACCGGCATATGGAAGAAACAGCAGTAAGCACAGGGAAATATCTGCTTCTAAATCCAAAACGCAGCTATCTAACAGAACGGTTGTCAATGTGTGCACTCAACTTCCAGAGTTAAACCCGTGTGTGGATTCAGCAGTCTGCAGAGACTTTCTCTGCAGAGTCCCAAGACAGGCGTTTTCAGCCCATTACCGGCATATGGAAGAAACAGCAGTAAGCACAGGGAAATATCTGCTTCTAAATCCAAAACGCAGCTATCTAACAGAACGGTTGTCAATGTGTGCACTCAACTTCCAGAGTTAAACCCGTGTGTGGATTCAGCAGTCTGCAGAGACTTTCTCTGCAGAGTCCCAAAACAGGCGTTTTCAGCCCATTACCGGCATATGGAAGAAACAGCAGTAAGCACAGGGAAATATCTGCTTCTAAATCCAAAACGCAGCTATCTAACAGAACGGTTGTCAATGTGTGCACTCAACTTGCAGAGATAAAGCCGTGTGTGGATTCAGCAGTCTGCAGAGACTTTCTCTGCAGAGTCCCAAAACAGGCGTTTTCAGCCCATTACCGGCATATGGAAGAAACAGCAGTAAGCACAGGGAAATATCTGCTTCTAAATCCAAAACGCAGCTATCTAACAGAACGGTTGTCAATGTGTGCACTCAACTTCCAGAGTTAAACCCGTGTGTGGATTCAGCAGTCTGCAGAGACTTTCTCTGCAGAGTCCCAAAACAGGCGTTTTCAGCCCATTACCGGCATATGGAAGAAACAGCAGTAAGCACAGGGAAATATCTGCTTCTAAATCCAAAACGCAGCTATCTAACAGAACGGTTGTCAATGTGTGCACTCAACTTCCAGAGTTAAACCCGTGTGTGGAATCAGCAGTCTGCAGACACTTTCTCTGCAGAGTCCCAAAACAGGCGTTTTCAGCCCATTACCGGCATATGGAAGAAACAGCAGTAAGCACAGGGAAATATCTGCTTCTAAATCCAAAACGCAGCTATCTAACAGAACGGTTGTCAATGTGTGCACTCAACTTCCAGAGTTCAACCCGTGTGTGGATTCAGCAGTCTGCAGACACTTTCTCTGCAGAGTCCCAAAACAGGCGTTTTCAGCCCATTACCGGCATATGGAAGAAACAGCAGTAAGCACAGGGAAATATCTGCTTCTAAATCGAAAACGCAGCTATCTAACAGAACGGTTGTCAATGTGTGCACTCAACTTCCAGAGTTAAACCCATGTGTGGATTCAGCAGTCTGCAGAGACTTTCTCTGCAGAGTCCCAAAACAGGCGATTTCAGCCCATTACCGGCATATGGAAGAAACAGCAGTAAGCACAGGGAAATATCTGCTTCTAAATCCAAAACGCAGCTATCTAACAGAACGGTTGTCAATGTGTGCACTCAACTTCCAGAGTTAAACCCGTGTGTGGATTCAGCAGTCTGCAGAGACTTTCTCTGCAGAGTCCCAAAACAGGCGTTTTCAGCCCATTACCGGCATATGGAAGAAACAGCAGTAAGCACAGGGAAATATCTGCTTCTAAATCCAAAACGCAGCTATCTAACAGAACGGTTGTCAATGTGTGCACTCAACTTCCAGAGTTAAAGCCGTGTGTGGATTCAGCAGTCTGCAGAGACTTTCTCTGCAGAGTCCCAAAACAGGCGTTTTCAGCCCAATACCGGCATATGGAAGAAACAGCAGTAAGCACAGGGAAATATCTGCTTCTAAATCCAAAACGCAGCTATCTAACAGAACGGTTGTCAATGTGTGCACTCAACTTCCAGAGTTAAACCCGTGTGTGGATTCAGCAGTCTGCAGAGACTTTCTCTGCAGAGTCCCAAAACAGGCGTTTTCAGCCCATTACCGGCATATGGAAGAAACAGCAGTAAGCACAAGGAAATATCTGCTTCTAAATCCAAAACGCAGCTATCTAACAGAACGGTTGTCAATGTGTGCACTCAACTTGCAGAGATAAACCCGTGTGTGGATTCAGCAGTCTGCAGAGACTTTCTCTGCAGAGTCCCAAAACAGGCGCTTTCAGCCCATTACGGGCATATGGAAGAAACAGCAGTAAGCACAGGGAAATATCTGCTTCTAAATCCAAAACGCAGCTATCTAACAGAACGGTTGTCAATGTGTGCACTCAACTTCCAGAGTTAAACCCGTGTGTGGATTCAGCAGTCTGCAGAGACTTTCTCTGCAGAGTCCCAAAACAGGCGTTTTCAGCCCATTACCGGCATATGGAAGAAACAGCAGTAAGCACAGGGAAATATCTGCTTCTAAATCCAAAACGCAGCTATCTAACAGAACGGTTGTCAATGTGTGCACTCAACTTCCAGAGTTAAACCCGTGTGTGGATTCAGCAGTCTGCAGACACTTTCTCTGCAGAGTCCCAAAACAGGCGTTTTCAGCCCATTACCGGCATATGGAAGAAACAGCAGTAAGCACAGGGAAATATCTGCTTCTAAATCCAAAACGCAGCTATCTAACAGAACGGTTGTCAATGTGTGCACTCAACTTCCAGAGTTAAACCCGTGTGTGGATTCAGCAGTCTGCAAACACTTTCTCTGCAGAGTCCCAAAACAGGCGTTTTCAGCCCATTACCGGCATATGGAAGAAACAGCAGTAAGCACAGGGAAATATCTGCTTCTAAATCCAAAACGCAGCTATCTAACAGAACGGTTGTCAATGTGTGCACTCAACTTCCAGAGTTAAACCGGTGTGTGGATTCAGCAGTCTGCAGAGACTTTCTCTGCAGAGTCCCAAAACAGGCGTTTTCAGCCCATTACCGGCATATGGAAGAAACAGCAGTAAGCACAGGGAAATATCTGCTTCTAAATCCAAAACGCAGCTATCTAACAGAACGGTTGTCAATGTGTGCACTCAACTTCCAGAGTTAAACCCGTGTGTGGATTCAGCAGTTGCAGAGACTTTCTCTGCAGAGTCCCAAAACAGGCGTTTTCAGCCCATTACCGGCATATGGAAGAAACAGCAGTAAGCACAGGGAAATATCTGCTTCTAAATCCAAAACGCAGCTATCTAACAGAACGGTTGTCAATGTGTGCACTCAACTTCCAGAGTTAAAGCCGTGTGTGGATTCAGCAGTCTGCAGAGGACTTTCTCTGCAGAGTCCCAAAACAGGCGTTTTCAGCCCATTACCGGCATATGGAAGAAACAGCAGTAAGCACAGGGAAATATCTGCTTCTAAATCCAAAACGCAGCTATCTAACAGAACGGTTGTCAATGTGTGCACTCAACTTCCAGAGTTAAACCCGTGTGTGGATTCAGCAGTCTGCAGAGACTTTCTCTGCAGAGTCCCAAAACAGGCGTTTTCAGCCCATTACCGGCATATGGAAGAAACAGCAGTAAGCACAAGGAAATATCTGCTTCTAAATCCAAAACGCAGCTATCTAACAGAACGGTTGTCAATGTGTGCACTCAACTTGCAGAGATAAACCCGTGTGTGGATTCAGCAGTCTGCAGAGACTTTCTCTGCAGAGTCCCAAAACAGGCGCTTTCAGCCCATTACGGGCATATGGAAGAAACAGCAGTAAGCACAGGGAAATATCTGCTTCTAAATCCAAAACGCAGCTATCTAACAGAACGGTTGTCAATGTGTGCACTCAACTTCCAGAGTTAAACCCGTGTGTGGATTCAGCAGTCTGCAGAGACTTTCTCTGCAGAGTCCCAAAACAGGCGTTTTCAGCCCATTAACCGGCATATGGAAGAAACAGCAGTAAGCACAGGGAAATATCTGCTTCTAAATCCAAAACGCAGCTATCTAACAGAACGGTTGTCAATGTGTGCACTCAACTTCCAGAGTTAAACCCGTGTGTGGATTCAGCAGTCTGCAGACACTTTCTCTGCAGAGTCCCAAAACAGGCGTTTTCAGCCCATTACCGGCATATGGAAGAAACAGCAGTAAGCACAGGGAAATATCTGCTTCTAAATCCAAAACGCAGCTATCTAACAGAACGGTTGTCAATGTGTGCACTCAACTTCCAGAGTTAAACCCGTGTGTGGATTCAGCAGTCTGCAGAGACTTTCTCTGCAGAGTCCCAAAACAGGCGTTTTCAGCCATTACCGGCATATGGAAGAAACAGCAGTAAGCACAGGGAAATATCTGCTTCTAAATCCAAAACGCAGCTATCTAACAGAACGGTTGTCAATGTGTGCACTCAACTTCCAGAGTTAAACCCGTGTGTGGATTCAGCAGTCTGCAGAGACTTTCTCTGCAGAGTCCCAAAACAGGCGTTTTCAGCCCATTACCGGCATATGGAAGAAACAGCAGTAAGCACAGGGAAATATCTGCTTCTAAATCCAAAACGCAGCTATCTAACAGAACGGTTGTCAATGTGTGCACTCAACTTCCAGAGTTAAACCCGTGTGTGGATTCAGCAGTCTGCAGAGACTTTCTCTGCAGAGTCCCAAAACAGGCGTTTTCAGCCCATTACCGGCATATGGAAGAAACAGCAGTAAGCACAGGGAAATATCTGCTTCTAAATCCAAAACGCAGCTATCTAACAGAACGGTTGTCAATGTGTGCACTCAACTTCCAGAGTTAAACCCGTGTGTGGATTCAGCAGTCTGCAGAGACTTTCTCTGCAGAGTCCCAAGACAGGCGTTTTCAGCCCATTACCGGCATATGGAAGAAACAGCAGTAAGCACAGGGAAATATCTGCTTCTAAATCCAAAACGCAGCTATCTAACAGAACGGTTGTCAATGTGTGCACTCAACTTCCAGAGTTAAACCCGTGTGTGGATTCAGCAGTCTGCAGAGACTTTCTCTGCAGAGTCCCAAAACAGGCGTTTTCAGCCCATTACCGGCATATGGAAGAAACAGCAGTAAGCACAGGGAAATATCTGCTTCTAAATCCAAAACGCAGCTATCTAACAGAACGGTTGTCAATGTGTGCACTCAACTTCCAGAGATAAAGCCGTGTGTGGATTCAGCAGTCTGCAGAGACTTTCTCTGCAGAGTCCCAAAACAGGCGTTTTCAGCCCATTACCGGCATATGGAAGAAACAGCAGTAAGCACAGGGAAATATCTGCTTCTAAATCCAAAACGCAGCTATCTAACAGAACGGTTGTCAATGTGTGCACTCAACTTCCAGAGTTAAACCCCGTGTGTGGATTCAGCAGTCTGCAGAGACTTTCTCTGCAGAGTCCCAAAACAGGCGTTTTCAGCCCATTACCGGCATATGGAAGAAACAGCAGTAAGCACAGGGAAATATCTGCTTCTAAATCCAAAACGCAGCTATCTAACAGAACGGTTGTCAATGTGTGCACTCAACTTCCAGAGTTAAACCGTGTGTGGATTCAGCAGTCTGCAGACACTTTCTCTGCAGAGTCCCAAAACAGGCGTTTTCAGCCCATTACCGGCATATGGAAGAAACAGCAGTAAGCACAGGGAAATATCTGCTTCTAAATCCAAAACGCAGCTATCTAACAGAACGGTTGTCAATGTGTGCACTCAACTTCCAGAGTTAAACCCGTGTGTGGATTCAGCAGTCTGCAAACACTTTCTCTGCAGAGTCCCAAAACAGGCGTTTTCAGCCCATTACCGGCATATGGAAGAAACAGCAGTAAGCACAGGGAAATATCTGCTTCTAAATCCAAACGCAGCTATCTAACAGAACGGTTGTCAATGTGTGCACTCAACTTCCAGAGTTAAACCCGTGTGTGGATTCAGCAGTCTGCAGAGACTTTCTCTGCAGAGTCCCAAAACAGGCGTTTTCAGCCCATTACCGGCATATGGAAGAAACAGCAGTAAGCACAGGGAAATATCTGCTTCTAAATCCAAAACGCAGCTATCTAACAGAACGGTTGTCAATGTGTGCACTCAACTTCCAGAGTTAAACCCGTGTGTGGATTCAGCAGTCTGCAGAGACTTTCTCTGCAGAGTCCCAAAACAGGCGTTTTCAGCCCATTACCGGCATATGGAAGAAACAGCAGTAAGCACAGGGAAATATCTGCTTCTAAATCCAAAACGCAGCTATCTAACAGAACGGTTGTCAATGTGTGCACTCAACTTCCAGAGTTAAACCCGTGTGTGGATTCAGCAGTCTGCAGAGACTTTCTCTGCAGAGTCCCAAGACAGGCGTTTTCAGCCCATTACCGGCATATGGAAGAAACAGCAGTAAGCACAGGGAAATATCTGCTTCTAAATCCAAAACGCAGCTATCTAACAGAACGGTTGTCAATGTGTGCACTCAACTTCCAGAGTTAAACCCGTGTGTGGATTCAGCAGTCTGCAGAGACTTTCTCTGCAGAGTCCCAAAACAGGCGTTTTCAGCCCATTACCGGCATATGGAAGAAACAGCAGTAAGCACAGGGAAATATCTGCTTCTAAATCCAAAACGCAGCTATCTAACAGAACGGTTGTCAATGTGTGCACTCAACTTGCAGAGATAAAGCCGTGTGTGGATTCAGCAGTCTGCAGAGACTTTCTCTGCAGAGTCCCAAAAACAGGCGTTTTCAGCCCATTACCGGCATATGGAAGAAACAGCAGTAAGCACAGGGAAATATCTGCTTCTAAATCCAAAACGCAGCTATCTAACAGAACGGTTGTCAATGTGTGCACTCAACTTCCAGAGTTAAACCCGTGTGTGGATTCAGCAGTCTGCAGAGACTTTCTCTGCAGAGTCCCAAGACAGGCGTTTTCAGCCCATTACCGGCATATGGAAGAAACAGCAGTAAGCACAGGGAAATATCTGCTTCTAAATCCAAAACGCAGCTATCTAACAGAACGGTTGTCAATGTGTGCACTCAACTTCCAGAGTTAAACCCGTGTGTGGATTCAGCAGTCTGCAGAGACTTTCTCTGCAGAGTCCCAAAACAGGCGTTTTCAGCCCATTACCGGCATATGGAAGAAACAGCAGTAAGCACAGGGAAATATCTGCTTCTAAATCCAAAACGCAGCTATCTAACAGAACGGTTGTCAATGTGTGCACTCAACTTCCAGAGATAAAGCCGTGTGTGGATTCAGCAGTCTGCAGAGACTTTCTCTGCAGAGTCCCAAAACAGGCGTTTTCAGCCCATTACCGGCATATGGAAGAAACAGCAGTAAGCACAGGGAAATATCTGCTTCTAAATCCAAAACGCAGCTATCTAACAGAACGGTTGTCAATGTGTGCACTCAACTTCCAGAGTTAAACCCGTGTGTGGATTCAGCAGTCTGCAGAGACTTTCTCTGCAGAGTCCCAAAACAGGCGTTTTCAGCCCATTACCGGCATATGGAAGAAACAGCAGTAAGCACAGGGAAATATCTGCTTCTAAATCCAAAACGCAGCTATCTAACAGAACGGTTGTCAATGTGTGCACTCAACTTCCAGAGTTAAACCCGTGTGTGGATTCAGCAGTCTGCAGACACTTTCTCTGCAGAGTCCCAAAACAGGCGTTTTCAGCCCATTACCGGCATATGGAAGAAACAGCAGTAAGCACAGGGAAATATCTGCTTCTAAATCCAAAACGCAGCTATCTAACAGAACGGTTGTCAATGTGTGCACTCAACTTCCAGAGTTAAACCCGTGTGTGGATTCAGCAGTCTGCAGAGACTTTCTCTGCAGAGTCCCAAAACAGGCGTTTTCAGCCCATTACCGGCATATGGAAGAAACAGCAGTAAGCACAGGGAAATATCTGCTTCTAAATCCAAAACGCAGCTATCTAACAGAACGGTTGTCAATGTGTGCACTCAACTTCCAGAGTTAAACCCGTGTGTGGATTCAGCAGTCTGCAGACACTTTCTCTGCAGAGTCCCAAAACAGGCGTTTTCAGCCCATTACCGGCATATGGAAGAAACAGCAGTAAGCACAGGGAAATATCTGCTTCTAAATCCAAAACGCAGCTATCTAACAGAACGGTTGTCAATGTGTGCACTCAACTTCCAGAGTTAAACCCGTGTGTGGATTCAGCAGTCTGCAGAGACTTTCTCTGCAGAGTCCCAAAACAGGCGTTTTCAGCCCATTACCGGCATATGGAAGAAACAGCAGTAAGCACAGGGAAATATCTGCTTCTAAATCCAAAACGCAGCTATCTAACAGAACGGTTGTCAATGTGTGCACTCAACTTCCAGAGTTAAACCCGTGTGTGGATTCAGCAGTCTGCAGAGACTTTCTCTGCAGAGTCCCAAGACAGGCGTTTTCAGCCCATTACCGGCATATGGAAGAAACAGCAGTAAGCACAGGGAAATATCTGCTTCTAAATCCAAAACGCAGCTATCTAACAGAACGGTTGTCAATGTGTGCACTCAACTTCCAGAGTTAAACCCGTGTGTGGATTCAGCAGTCTGCAGAGACTTTCTCTGCAGAGTCCCAAAACAGGCGTTTTCAGCCCATTACCGGCATATGGAAGAAACAGCAGTAAGCACAGGGAAATATCTGCTTCTAAATCCAAAACGCAGCTATCTAACAGAACGGTTGTCAATGTGTGCACTCAACTTCCAGAGATAAAGCCGTGTGTGGATTCAGCAGTCTGCAGAGACTTTCTCTGCAGAGTCCCAAAACAGGCGTTTTCAGCCCATTACCGGCATATGGAAGAAACAGCAGTAAGCACAGGGAAATATCTGCTTCTAAATCCAAAACGCAGCTATCTAACAGAACGGTTGTCAATGTGTGCACTCAACTTCCAGAGTTAAACCCGTGTGTGGATTCAGCAGTCTGCAGAGACTTTCTCTGCAGAGTCCCAAAACAGGCGTTTTCAGCCCATTACCGGCATATGGAAGAAACAGCAGTAAGCACAGGGAAATATCTGCTTCTAAATCCAAAACGCAGCTATCTAACAGAACGGTTGTCAATGTGTGCACTCAACTTCCAGAGTTAAACCCGTGTGTGGATTCAGCAGTCTGCAGACACTTTCTCTGCAGAGTCCCAAAACAGGCGTTTTCAGCCCATTACCGGCATATGGAAGAAACAGCAGTAAGCACAGGGAAATATCTGCTTCTAAATCCAAAACGCAGCTATCTAACAGAACGGTTGTCAATGTGTGCACTCAACTTCCAGAGTTAAACCCGTGTGTGGATTCAGCAGTCTGCAGACACTTTCTCTGCAGAGTCCCAAAACAGGCGTTTTCAGCCCATTACCGGCATATGGAAGAAACAGCAGTAAGCACAGGGAAATATCTGCTTCTAAATCCAAAACGCAGCTATCTAACAGAACGGTTGTCAATGTGTGCACTCAACTTCCAGAGTTAAACCCGTGTGTGGATTCAGCAGTCTGCAGAGACTTTCTCTGCAGAGTCCCAAAACAGGCGTTTTCAGCCCATTACCGGCATATGGAAGAAACAGCAGTAAGCACAGGGAAATATCTGCTTCTAAATCCAAAACGCAGCTATCTAACAGAACGGTTGTCAATGTGTGCACTCAACTTCCAGAGTTAAACCCGTGTGTGGATTCAGCAGTCTGCAGAGACTTTCTCTGCAGAGTCCCAAAACAGGCGTTTTCAGCCCATTACCGGCATATGGAAGAAACAGCAGTAAGCACAGGGAAATATCTGCTTCTAAATCCAAAACGCAGCTATCTAACAGAACGGTTGTCAATGTGTGCACTCAACTTCCAGAGTTAAACCCGTGTGTGGATTCAGCAGTCTGCAGAGACTTTCTCTGCAGAGTCCCAAAACAGGCGTTTTCAGCCCATTACCGGCATATGGAAGAAACAGCAGTAAGCACAGGGAAATATCTGCTTCTAAATCCAAAACGCAGCTATCTAACAGAACGGTTGTCAATGTGTGCACTCAACTTCCAGAGTTAAACCCGTGTGTGGATTCAGCAGTCTGCAGAGACTTTCTCTGCAGAGTCCCAAAACAGGCGTTTTCAGCCCATTACCGGCATATGGAAGAA
The DNA here is from genome assembly GCF_030222135.1 of Aotus nancymaae. Taxonomy (NCBI): domain Eukaryota; kingdom Metazoa; phylum Chordata; class Mammalia; order Primates; family Aotidae; genus Aotus; species Aotus nancymaae. Next base: position 57,636 of record NW_026989309.1, read on the forward strand.
ACAGCAGTAAGCACAGGGAAATATCTGCTTCTAAATCCAAAACGCAGCTATCTAACAGAACGGTTGTCAATGTGTGCACTCAACTTCCAGAGTTAAACCCGTGTGTGGATTCAGCAGTCTGCAGAGACTTTCTCTGCAGAGTCCCAAGACAGGCGTTTTCAGCCCATTACCGGCATATGGAAGAAACAGCAGTAAGCACAGGGAAATATCTGCTTCTAAATCCAAAACGCAGCTATCTAACAGAACGGTTGTCAATGTGTGCACTCAACTTCCAGAGTTAAACCCGTGTGTGGATTCAGCAGTCTGCAGAGACTTTCTCTGCAGAGTCCCCAAAACAGGCGTTTTCAGCCCATTACCGGCATATGGAAGAAACAGCAGTAAGCACAGGGAAATATCTGCTTCTAAATCCAAAACGCAGCTATCTAACAGAACGGTTGTCAATGTGTGCACTCAACTTCCAGAGATAAAGCCGTGTGTGGATTCAGCAGTCTGCAGAGACTTTCTCTGCAGAGTCCCAAAACAGGCGTTTTCAGCCCATTACCGGCATATGGAAGAAACAGCAGTAAGCACAGGGAAATATCTGCTTCTAAATCCAAAACGCAGCTATCTAACAGAACGGTTGTCAATGTGTGCACTCAACTTCCAGAGTTAAACCCGTGTGTGGATTCAGCAGTCTGCAGAGACTTTCTCTGCAGAGTCCCAAAACAGGCGTTTTCAGCCCATTACCGGCATATGGAAGAAACAGCAGTAAGCACAGGGAAATATCTGCTTCTAAATCCAAAACGCAGCTATCTAACAGAACGGTTGTCAATGTGTGCACTCAACTTCCAGAGTTAAACCCGTGTGTGGATTCAGCAGTCTGCAGAGACTTTCTCTGCAGAGTCCCAAAACAGGCGTTTTCAGCCCATTACCGGCATATGGAAGAAACAGCAGTAAGCACAGGGAAATATCTGCTTCTAAATCCAAAACGCAGCTATCTAACAGAACGGTTGTCAACGTGTGCACTCAACTTCCAGAGTTAAACCCGTGTGTGGATTCAGCAGTCTGCAGACACTTTCTCTGCAGAGTCCCAAAACAGGCGTTTTCAGCCCATTACCGGCATATGGAAGAAACAGCAGTAAGCACAGGGAAATATCTGCTTCTAAATCCAAAACGCAGCTATCTAACAGAACGGTTGTCAATGTGTGCACTCAACTTCCAGAGTTAAACCCGTGTGTGGATTCAGCAGTCTGCAGAGACTTTCTCTGCAGAGTCCCAAAACAGGCGTTTTCAGCCCATTACCGGCATATGGAAGAAACAGCAGTAAGCACAGGGAAATATCTGCTTCTAAATCCAAAACGCAGCTATCTAACAGAACGGTTGTCAATGTGTGCACTCAACTTCCAGAGTTAAACCCGTGTGTGGATTCAGCAGTCTGCAGAGACTTTCTCTGCAGAGTCCCAAAACAGGCGTTTTCAGCCCATTACCGGCATATGGAAGAAACAGCAGTAAGCACAGGGAAATATCTGCTTCTAAATCCAAAACGCAGCTATCTAACAGAACGGTTGTCAATGTGTGCACTCAACTTCCAGAGTTAAACCCGTGTGTGGATTCAGCAGTCTGCAGACACTTTCTCTGCAGAGTCCCAAAACAGGCGTTTTCAGCCCATTACCGGCATATGGAAGAAACAGCAGTAAGCACAGGGAAATATCTGCTTCTAAATCCAAAACGCAGCTATCTAACAGAACGGTTGTCAATGTGTGCACTCAACTTCCAGAGTTAAACCCGTGTGTGGATTCAGCAGTCTGCAGAGACTTTCTCTGCAGAGTCCCAAAACAGGCGTTTTCAGCCCATTACCGGCATATGGAAGAAACAGCAGTAAGCACAGGGAAATATCTGCTTCTAAATCCAAAACGCAGCTATCTAACAGAACGGTTGTCAATGTGTGCACTCAACTTCCAGAGTTAAACCCGTGTGTGGATTCAGCAGTCTGCAGAGACTTTCTCTGCAGAGTCCCAAGACAGGCGTTTTCAGCCCATTACCGGCATATGGAAGAAACAGCAGTAAGCACAGGGAAATATCTGCTTCTAAATCCAAAACGCAGCTATCTAACAGAACGGTTGTCAATGTGTGCACTCAACTTCCAGAGTTAAACCCGTGTGTGGATTCAGCAGTCTGCAGAGACTTTCTCTGCAGAGTCCCAAAACAGGCGTTTTCAGCCCATTACCGGCATATGGAAGAAACAGCAGTAAGCACAGGGAAATATCTGCTTCTAAATCCAAAACGCAGCTATCTAACAGAACGGTTGTCAATGTGTGCACTCAACTTGCAGAGATAAAGCCGTGTGTGGATTCAGCAGTCTGCAGAGACTTTCTCTGCAGAGTCCCAAAACAGGCGTTTTCAGCCCATTACCGGCATATGGAAGAAACAGCAGTAAGCACAGGGAAATATCTGCTTCTAAATCCAAAACGCAGCTATCTAACAGAACGGTTGTCAATGTGTGCACTCAACTTCCAGAGTTAAACCCGTGTGTGGATTCAGCAGTCTGCAGAGACTTTCTCTGCAGAGTCCCAAGACAGGCGTTTTCAGCCCATTACCGGCATATGGAAGAAACAGCAGTAAGCACAGGGAAATATCTGCTTCTAAATCCAAAACGCAGCTATCTAACAGAACGGTTGTCAATGTGTGCACTCAACTTCCAGAGTTAAACCCGTGTGTCGATTCAGCAGTCTGCAGAGACTTTCTCTGCAGAGTCCCAAAACAGGCGTTTTCAGCCCATTACCGGCATATGGAAGAAACAGCAGTAAGCACAGGGAAATATCTGCTTCTAAATCCAAAACGCAGCTATCTAACAGAACGGTTGTCAATGTGTGCACTCAACTTCCAGAGATAAAGCCGTGTGTGGATTCAGCAGTCTGCAGAGACTTTCTCTGCAGAGTCCCAAAACAGGCGTTTTCAGCCCATTACCGGCATATGGAAGAAACAGCAGTAAGCACAGGGAAATATCTGCTTCTAAATCCAAAACGCAGCTATCTAACAGAACGGTTGTCAATGTGTGCACTCAACTTCCAGAGTTAAACCCGTGTGTGGATTCAGCAGTCTGCAGAGACTTTCTCTGCAGAGTCCCAAAACAGGCGTTTTCAGCCCATTACCCGGCATATGGAAGAAACAGCAGTAAGCACAGGGAAATATCTGCTTCTAAATCCAAAACGCAGCTATCTAACAGAACGGTTGTCAATGTGTGCACTCAACTTCCAGAGTTAAACCCGTGTGTGGATTCAGCAGTCTGCAGACACTTTCTCTGCAGAGTCCCAAAACAGGCGTTTTCAGCCCATTACCGGCATATGGAAGAAACAGCAGTAAGCACAGGGAAATATCTGCTTCTAAATCCAAAACGCAGCTATCTAACAGAACGGTTGTCAATGTGTGCACTCAACTTCCAGAGTTAAACCCGTGTGTGGATTCAGCAGTCTGCAGAGACTTTCTCTGCAGAGTCCCAAGACAGGCGTTTTCAGCCCATTACCGGCATATGGAAGAAACAGCAGTAAGCACAGGGAAATATCTGCTTCTAAATCCAAAACGCAGCTATCTAACAGAACGGTTGTCAATGTGTGCACTCAACTTCCAGAGTTAAACCCGTGTGTGGATTCAGCAGTCTGCAGAGACTTTCTCTGCAGAGTCCCAAAACAGGCGTTTTCAGCCCATTACCGGCATATGGAAGAAACAGCAGTAAGCACAGGGAAATATCTGCTTCTAAATCCAAAACGCAGCTATCTAACAGAACGGTTGTCAATGTGTGCACTCAACTTCCAGAGATAAAGCCGTGTGTGGATTCAGCAGTCTGCAGAGACTTTCTCTGCAGAGTCCCAAAACAGGCGTTTTCAGCCCATTACCGGCATATGGAAGAAACAGCAGTAAGCACAGGGAAATATCTGCTTCTAAATCCAAAACGCAGCTATCTAACAGAACGGTTGTCAATGTGTGCACTCAACTTCCAGAGTTAAACCCGTGTGTGGATTCAGCAGTCTGCAGAGACTTTCTCTGCAGAGTCCCAAAACAGGCGTTTTCAGCCCATTACCGGCATATGGAAGAAACAGCAGTAAGCACAGGGAAATATCTGCTTCTAAATCCAAAACGCAGCTATCTAACAGAACGGTTGTCAATGTGTGCACTCAACTTCCAGAGTTAAACCCGTGTGTGGATTCAGCAGTCTGCAGACACTTTCTCTGCAGAGTCCCAAAACAGGCGTTTTCAGCCCATTACCGGCATATGGAAGAAACAGCAGTAAGCACAGGGAAATATCTGCTTCTAAATCCAAAACGCAGCTATCTAACAGAACGGTTGTCAATGTGTGCACTCAACTTCCAGAGTTAAACCCGTGTGTGGATTCAGCAGTCTGCAAACACTTTCTCTGCAGAGTCCCAAAACAGGCGTTTTCAGCCCATTACCGGCATATGGAAGAAACAGCAGTAAGCACAGGGAAATATCTGCTTCTAAATCCAAAACGCAGCTATCTAACAGAACGGTTGTCAATGTGTGCACTCAACTTCCAGAGTTAAACCCGTGTGTGGATTCAGCAGTCTGCAGAGACTTTCTCTGCAGAGTCCCAAAACAGGCGTTTTCAGCCCATTACCGGCATATGGAAGAAACAGCAGTAAGCACAGGGAAATATCTGCTTCTAAATCCAAAACGCAGCTATCTAACAGAACGGTTGTCAATGTGTGCACTCAACTTCCAGAGTTAAACCCGTGTGTGGATTCAGCAGTCTGCAGAGACTTTCTCTGCAGAGTCCCAAAACAGGCGTTTTCAGCCCATTACCGGCATATGGAAGAAACAGCAGTAAGCACAGGGAAATATCTGCTTCTAAATCCAAAACGCAGCTATCTAACAGAACGGTTGTCAATGTGTGCACTCAACTTCCAGAGTTAAACCCGTGTGTGGATTCAGCAGTCTGCAGAGACTTTCTCTGCAGAGTCCCAAAACAGGCGTTTTCAGCCCATTACCGGCATATGGAAGAAACAGCAGTAAGCACAGGGAAATATCTGCTTCTAAATCCAAAACGCAGCTATCTAACAGAACGGTTGTCAATGTGTGCACTCAACTTCCAGAGTTAAACCCGTGTGTGGATTCAGCAGTCTGCAGAGACTTTCTCTGCAGAGTCCCAAAACAGGCGTTTTCAGCCCATTACCGGCATATGGAAGAAACAGCAGTAAGCACAGGGAAATATCTGCTTCTAAATCCAAAACGCAGCTATCTAACAGAACGGTTGTCAATGTGTGCACTCAACTTCCAGAGTTAAACCCGTGTGTGGATTCAGCAGTCTGCAGAGACTTTCTCTGCAGAGTCCCAAGACAGGCGTTTTCAGCCCATTACCGGCATATGGAAGAAACAGCAGTAAGCACAGGGAAATATCTGCTTCTAAATCCAAAACGCAGCTATCTAACAGAACGGTTGTCAATGTGTGCACTCAACTTCCAGAGTTAAACCCGTGTGTGGATTCAGCAGTCTGCAGAGACTTTCTCTGCAGAGTCCCAAAACAGGCGTTTTCAGCCCATTACCGGCATATGGAAGAAACAGCAGTAAGCACAGGGAAATATCTGCTTCTAAATCCAAAACGCAGCTATCTAACAGAACGGTTGTCAATGTGTGCACTCAACTTGCAGAGATAAAGCCGTGTGTGGATTCAGCAGTCTGCAGAGACTTTCTCTGCAGAGTCCCAAAACAGGCGTTTTCAGCCCATTACCGGCATATGGAAGAAACAGCAGTAAGCACAGGGAAATATCTGCTTCTAAATCCAAAACGCAGCTATCTAACAGAACGGTTGTCAATGTGTGCACTCAACTTCCAGAGTTAAACCCGTGTGTGGATTCAGCAGTCTGCAGAGACTTTCTCTGCAGAGTCCCAAGACAGGCGTTTTCAGCCCATTACCGGCATATGGAAGAAACAGCAGTAAGCACAGGGAAATATCTGCTTCTAAATCCAAAACGCAGCTATCTAACAGAACGGTTGTCAATGTGTGCACTCAACTTCCAGAGTTAAACCCGTGTGTCGATTCAGCAGTCTGCAGAGACTTTCTCTGCAGAGTCCCAAAACAGGCGTTTTCAGCCCATTACCGGCATATGGAAGAAACAGCAGTAAGCACAGGGAAATATCTGCTTCTAAATCCAAAACGCAGCTATCTAACAGAACGGTTGTCAATGTGTGCACTCAACTTCCAGAGATAAAGCCGTGTGTGGATTCAGCAGTCTGCAGAGACTTTCTCTGCAGAGTCCCAAAACAGGCGTTTTCAGCCCATTACCGGCATATGGAAGAAACAGCAGTAAGCACAGGGAAATATCTGCTTCTAAATCCAAAACGCAGCTATCTAACAGAACGGTTGTCAATGTGTGCACTCAACTTCCAGAGTTAAACCCGTGTGTGGATTCAGCAGTCTGCAGAGACTTTCTCTGCAGAGTCCCAAAACAGGCGTTTTCAGCCCATTACCGGCATATGGAAGAAACAGCAGTAAGCACAGGGAAATATCTGCTTCTAAATCCAAAACGCAGCTATCTAACAGAACGGTTGTCAATGTGTGCACTCAACTTCCAGAGTTAAACCCGTGTGTGGATTCAGCAGTCTGCAGACACTTTCTCTGCAGAGTCCCAAAACAGGCGTTTTCAGCCCATTACCGGCATATGGAAGAAACAGCAGTAAGCACAGGGAAATATCTGCTTCTAAATCCAAAACGCAGCTATCTAACAGAACGGTTGTCAATGTGTGCACTCAACTTCCAGAGTTAAACCCGTGTGTGGATTCAGCAGTCTGCAAACACTTTCTCTGCAGAGTCCCAAAACAGGCGTTTTCAGCCCATTACCGGCATATGGAAGAAACAGCAGTAAGCACAGGGAAATATCTGCTTCTAAATCCAAAACGCAGCTATCTAACAGAACGGTTGTCAATGTGTGCACTCAACTTCCAGAGTTAAACCCGTGTGTGGATTCAGCAGTCTGCAGAGACTTTCTCTGCAGAGTCCCAAAACAGGCGTTTTCAGCCCATTACCGGCATATGGAAGAAACAGCAGTAAGCACAGGGAAATATCTGCTTCTAAATCCAAAACGCAGCTATCTAACAGAACGGTTGTCAATGTGTGCACTCAACTTCCAGAGTTAAACCCGTGTGTGGATTCAGCAGTCTGCAGAGACTTTCTCTGCAGAGTCCCAAAACAGGCGTTTTCAGCCCATTACCGGCATATGGAAGAAACAGCAGTAAGCACAGGGAAATATCTGCTTCTAAATCCAAAACGCAGCTATCTAACAGAACGGTTGTCAATGTGTGCACTCAACTTCCAGAGTTAAACCCGTGTGTGGATTCAGCAGTCTGCAGAGACTTTCTCTGCAGAGTCCCAAGACAGGCGTTTTCAGCCCATTACCGGCATATGGAAGAAACAGCAGTAAGCACAGGGAAATATCTGCTTCTAAATCCAAAACGCAGCTATCTAACAGAACGGTTGTCAATGTGTGCACTCAACTTCCAGAGTTAAACCCGTGTGTGGATTCAGCAGTCTGCAGAGACTTTCTCTGCAGAGTCCCAAAACAGGCGTTTTTCAGCCCATTACCGGCATATGGAAGAAACAGCAGTAAGCACAGGGAAATATCTGCTTCTAAATCCAAAACGCAGCTATCTAACAGAACGGTTGTCAATGTGTGCACTCAACTTCCAGAGTTAAACCCGTGTGTGGATTCAGCAGTCTGCAGAGTCTTTCTCTGCAGAGTCCCAAGACAGGCGTTTTCAGCCCATTACCGGCATATGGAAGAAACAGCAGTAAGCACAGGGAAATATCTGCTTCTAAATCCAAAACGCAGCTATCTAACAGAACGGTTGTCAATGTGTGCACTCAACTTCCAGAGTTAAACCCGTGTGTGGATTCAGCAGTCTGCAGAGACTTTCTCTGCAGAGTCCCAAAACAGGCGTTTTCAGCCCATTACCGGCATATGGAAGAAACAGCAGTAAGCACAGGGAAATATCTGCTTCTAAATCCAAAACGCAGCTATCTAACAGAACGGTTGTCAATGTGTGCACTCAACTTCCAGAGATAAAGCCGTGTGTGGATTCAGCAGTCTGCAGAGACTTTCTCTGCAGAGTCCCAAAACAGGCGTTTTCAGCCCATTACCGGCATATGGAAGAAACAGCAGTAAGCACAGGGAAATATCTGCTTCTAAATCCAAAACGCAGCTATCTAACAGAACGGTTGTCAATGTGTGCACTCAACTTCCAGAGTTAAACCCGTGTGTGGATTCAGCAGTCTGCAGAGACTTTCTCTGCAGAGTCCCAAAACAGGCGTTTTCAGCCCATTACCGGCATATGGAAGAAACAGCAGTAAGCACAGGGAAATATCTGCTTCTAAATCCAAAACGCAGCTATCTAACAGAACGGTTGTCAATGTGTGCACTCAACTTCCAGAGTTAAACCCGTGTGTGGATTCAGCAGTCTGCAGAGACTTTCTCTGCAGAGTCCCAAAACAGGCGTTTTCAGCCCATTACCGGCATATGGAAGAAACAGCAGTAAGCACAGGGAAATATCTGCTTCTAAATCCAAAACGCAGCTATCTAACAGAACGGTTGTCAATGTGTGCACTCAACTTCCAGAGTTAAACCCGTGTGTGGATTCAGCAGTCTGCAGAGACTTTCTCTGCAGAGTCCCAAAACAGGCGTTTTCAGCCCATTACCGGCATATGGAAGAAACAGCAGTAAGCACAGGGAAATATCTGCTTCTAAATCCAAAACGCAGCTATCTAACAGAACGGTTGTCAATGTGTGCACTCAACTTCCAGAGTTAAACCCGTGTGTGGATTCAGCAGTCTGCAGAGACTTTCTCTGCAGAGTCCCAAAACAGGCGTTTTCAGCCCATTACCGGCATATGGAAGAAACAGCAGTAAGCACAGGGAAATATCTGCTTCGAAATCCAAAACGCAGCTATCTAACAGAACGGTTGTCAATGTGTGCACTCAACTTCCAGAGTTAAACCCGTGTGTGGATTCAGCAGTCTGCAGAGACTTTCTCTGCAGAGTCCCAAGACAGGCGTTTTCAGCCCATTACCGGCATATGGAAGAAACAGCAGTAAGCACAGGGAAATATCTGCTTCTAAATCCAAAACGCAGCTATCTAACAGAACGGTTGTCAATGTGTGCACTCAACTTCCAGAGTTAAACCCGTGTGTGGATTCAGCAGTCTGCAGAGACTTTCTCTGCAGAGTCCCAAAACAGGCGTTTTCAGCCCATTACCGGCATATGGAAGAAACAGCAGTAAGCACAGGGAAATATCTGCTTCTAAATCCAAAACGCAGCTATCTAACAGAACGGTTGTCAATGTGTGCACTCAACTTGCAGAGATAAAGCCGTGTGTGGATTCAGCAGTCTGCAGAGACTTTCTCTGCAGAGTCCCAAAACAGGCGTTTTCAGCCCATTACCGGCATATGGAAGAAACAGCAGTAAGCACAGGGAAATATCTGCTTCTAAATCCAAAACGCAGCTATCTAACAGAACGGTTGTCAATGTGTGCACTCAACTTCCAGAGTTAAACCCATGTGTGGATTCAGCAGTCTGCAGAGACTTTCTCTGCAGAGTCCCAAAACAGGCGATTTCAGCCCATTACCGGCATATGGAAGAAACAGCAGTAAGCACAGGGAAATATCTGCTTCTAAATCCAAAACGCAGCTATCTAACAGAACGGTTGTCAATGTGTACACTCAACTTCCAGAGTTAAACCCGTGTGTGGATTCAGCAGTCTGCAGAGACTTTCTCTGCAGAGTCCCAAAACAGGCGTTTTCAGCCCATTACCGGCATATGGAAGAAACAGCAGTAAGCACAGGGAAATATCTGCTTCTAAATCCAAAACGCAGCTATCTAACAGAACGGTTGTCAATGTGTGCACTCAACTTCCAGAGTTAAACCCGTGTGTGGATTCAGCAGTCTGCAGAGACTTTCTCTGCAGAGTCCCAAAACAGGCGTTTTCAGCCCATTACCGGCATATGGAAGAAACAGCAGTAAGCACAGGGAAATATCTGCTTCTAAATCCAAAACGCAGCTATCTAACAGAACGGTTGTCAATGTGTGCACTCAACTTCCAGAGTTAAACCCGTGTGTGGATTCAGCAGTCTGCAAACACTTTCTCTGCAGAGTCCCAAAACAGGCGTTTTCAGCCCATTACCGGCATATGGAAGAAACAGCAGTAAGCACAGGGAAATATCTGCTTCTAAATCCAAAACGCAGCTATCTAACAGAACGGTTGTCAATGTGTGCACTCAACTTCCAGAGTTAAACCCGTGTGTGGATTCAGCAGTCTGCAGAGACTTTCTCTGCAGAGTCCCAAAACAGGCGTTTTCAGCCCATTACCGGCATATGGAAGAAACAGCAGTAAGCACAGGGAAATATCTGCTTCTAAATCCAAAACGCAGCTATCTAACAGAACGGTTGTCAATGTGTGCACTCAACTTCCAGAGTTAAACCCGTGTGTGGATTCAGCAGTCTGCAGAGACTTTCTCTGCAGAGTCCCAAGACAGGCGTTTTCAGCCCATTACCGGCATATGGAAGAAACAGCAGTAAGCACAGGGAAATATCTGCTTCTAAATCCAAAACGCAGCTATCTAACAGAACGGTTGTCAATGTGTGCACTCAACTTCCAGAGTTAAACCCGTGTGTGGATTCAGCAGTCTGCAGAGACTTTCTCTGCAGAGTCCCAAAACAGGCGTTTTCAGCCCATTACCGGCATATGGAAGAAACAGCAGTAAGCACAGGGAAATATCTGCTTCTAAATCCAAAACGCAGCTATCTAACAGAACGGTTGTCAATGTGTGCACTCAACTTGCAGAGATAAACCCGTGTGTGGATTCAGCAGTCTGCAGAGACTTTCTCTGCAGAGTCCCAAAACAGGCGTTTTCAGCCCATTACCGGCATATGGAAGAAACAGCAGTAAGCACAGGGAAATATCTGCTTCTAAATCCAAAACGCAGCTATCTAACAGAACGGTTGTCAATGTGTGCACTCAACTTCCAGAGTTAAACCCGTGTGTGGATTCAGCAGTCTGCAGAGACTTTCTCTGCAGAGTCCCAAAACAGGCGTTTTCAGCCCATTACCGGCATATGGAAGAAACAGCAGTAAGCACAGGGAAATATCTGCTTCTAAATCCAAAACGCAGCTATCTAACAGAACGGTTGTCAATGTGTGCACTCAACTTCCAGAGTTAAACCCGTGTGTGGATTCAGCAGTCTGCAGAGACTTTCTCTGCAGAGTCCCAAAACAGGCGTTTTCAGCCCATTACCGGCATATGGAAGAAACAGCAGTAAGCACAGGGAAATATCTGCTTCTAAATCCAAAACGCAGCTATCTAACAGAACGGTTGTCAATGTGTGCACTCAACTTCCAGAGTTAAACCCGTGTGTGGATTCAGCAGTCTGCAGAGACTTTCTCTGCAGAGTCCCAAAACAGGCGTTTTCAGCCCATTACCGGCATATGGAAGAAACAGCAGTAAGCACAGGGAAATATCTGCTTCTAAATCCAAAACGCAGCTATCTAACAGAACGGTTGTCAATGTGTGCACTCAACTTCCAGAGTTAAACCCGTGTGTGGATTCAGCAGTCTGCAAACACTTTCTCTGCAGAGTCCCAAAACAGGCGTTTTCAGCCCATTACCGGCATATGGAAGAAACAGCAGTAAGCACAGGGAAATATCTGCTTCTAAATCCAAAACGCAGCTATCTAACAGAACGGTTGTCAATGTGTGCACTCAACTTCCAGAGTTAAACCCGTGTGTGGATTCAGCAGTCTGCAAACACTTTCTGTGCAGAGTCTGAAAACAGGCCTTTCCGGCCCGGTACCGGCATATATAAGAAAGAGCATTAAGACTGCGTCTAAAACTCAGAAGAAACGTTTCTTTCAACCTGCTCGGCCGTGTGTTCTTTGACCTAAGGGAGTTTAATCTATGTTTAGATTCAGCGAGATAGAAACACGTTTATTCTAGGAGCTGTCTTTGGATATTCCGGAATGAATGGGAGTATATGCTGTAAAGAGAAATATCTGTTTCTAAAACCAAAATGGATCTATCTAGCAGAGTGGTTGTGAATGTGTGCCTTTGGCTTAAAGAGGTAAACTGCTCTTCTCATGCAGCACTTTAGAAACCCTTTATATGCAAATTCTCATACAGGCCTTTCCAGCAAAACACCAGCCTAAAGGAAATAGCAGTAAGACTGCATCTTTAACATGGACGAAACTGTTTTCAAACTGCTCTGCTGTGTGTTCATTCATATAAGAGACTTGAATATATGTTCAGATTCAGCTAATTAGCAACACGTTTCTTCCAGGAGCTGTGTTTGCCTATTCCAGAGTATACTGGAGTATAAGATGTAAAGACAAATGTCTCGTTCCAAAAGAAAAACGGATGATCTAATGGAATGGTTGTCAATGTGTGCATTCAACTTACTGAGCTAAACTGCTGTTTGTATGCAGCAGTTTAGAAAACATTTCTGTGTAGATTCTCAAATAGACATTTCCAGCAAAATACCGGCCTATAAGAAATAGCAGTAAGACTGCGTCTAAAACTCAGAGGGAACGTTTCTTTCAAACTGCTCTGCAGTGTGTTCGTTCACCAAAGGTCGTTGAATCTATGTTTGGATTCAGCGAGTTTGAAACACGTTTATTCTAGGAGCTGCATTTCGATATTCCAGAGTGTATGGGAGTAAATGCTGTAAAGAGAAATATCTGTTTCTAAAACCAAAACGGAGCTATCTAACAGAATGGTTGTGAATGTGTGCATTCAACTTAAAGGGTTAATCTGCTCTTCTTAGGCAGCAGTTTAGAAACCCTTTATATGCAAATTCTAAAATCAACATTTGCAGCAAAACACCAGCCTAAAAGAAGTAGCAGTAAGACTGCATCTATAACATAGAAGAAACGTTTTCTTCAAAATGCTCTGCTCTGTGTTCATTCAACTAAGAGTCTTGAGTATATGTTCAGATTCAGCGAGTAAGAAACACGTTTCTTCCAGGAGCTGCATTTGCATATTCCAGAGTGTACTGGAGTATAAGGTTTAAAGTGAAATATCTGGTTCTAAAACAAACACGGAGCCATCTAACAGAATGGTTGTCACTGTGTGCATTCAGCTTATTGAGATAAACTGTTGTTTCTATGCAGCAGTTTAGAAAAGATTTTTGTGCAGATTCTAAAACAGACATTCCCAGCAAAATACCGGCCTCTAAGAAATAGCAATAAGACTGCGTCTAAAACTCAAATAAAACGTTTCTTTCAAACTGCTGTGCTGTGTGTTCGTTCACCTAAGGGAGTTGAATCTATGTTTAGATTCAGCGACTTAGAAACACGTCTATTCTGGGAGCTGCGTTTGGCTATTCCAGAATGAATGGGAGTATATGCTGTAACTAGAAACACAGGCTTCTAAAACCAAAACGGAGCTAGCTAACAGAATGATTGTGAATGAGGGCATTCAACTTAACGAATTAAACTGCTCCACTTATGCAGCAGTTTACAAACCATTTGTATGGAAATTCTAAAACCAACATTTCCAGGAAAACACCAGCCTAAAAGCAATAGCAGTAACAGTGCATCTATAACATGGAAGAAATGTTTTTTTCAAACTCCTCTGCCGCGTGTTCATTCACCTAAGAGACTTCAATATATGCTCAGATTCAGCGAGTTACAAACACGTTTCTTCCAGGAGCTGCGTTTGCATATATCAGAGTGTACTGGGGTACAAGATGTAAAGGGAAATATCTGATTATACGTAGAAACCCGTTTCTTTTAGGAGCTGCGTTTGGATATTCCAGAGTGAATGAGAGTATATGCTGTAAAGAGAAATAACTTCTTCTAAAACCAAAAGGCAGCTATGTAACTGAATGGTTGTCAATGCGTGCATTCACCTTCCAGAGATGAACTCGTGTGTGGATTCAGCAGTCTGCAAACACTTTCTGTGCAGAGTCCCAAAACAGGCGTTTTCAGCCCAATACCGGCATATGGAAGAAACAGCAGTAAGCACAGGGAAATATCTGCTTCTAAATCCAAAACGCAGCTATCTAACAGAACGGTTGTCAATGTGTGCACTCAACTTCCAGAGTTAAACCCGTGTGTGGATTCAGCAGTCTGCAGAGACTTTCTCTGCAGAGTCCCAAGACAGGCGTTTTCAGCCCATTACCGGCATATGGAAGAAACAGCAGTAAGCACAGGGAAATATCTGCTTCTAAATCCAAAACGCAGCTATCTAACAGAACGGTTGTCAATGTGTGCACTCAACTTCCAGAGTTAAACCCGTGTGTGGATTCAGCAGTCTGCAGAGACTTTCTCTGCAGAGTCCCAAAACAGGCGTTTTCAGCCCATTACCGGCATATGGAAGAAACAGCAGTAAGCACAGGGAAATATCTGCTTCTAAATCCAAAACGCAGCTATCTAACAGAACGGTTGTCAATGTGTGCACTCAACTTCCAGAGATAAAGCCGTGTGTGGATTCAGCAGTCTGCAGAGACTTTCTCTGCAGAGTCCCAAAACAGGCGTTTTCAGCCCATTACCGGCATATGGAAGAAACAGCAGTAAGCACAGGGAAATATCTGCTTCTAAATCCAAAACGCAGCTATCTAACAGAACGGTTGTCAATGTGTGCACTCAACTTCCAGAGTTAAACCCGTGTGTGGATTCAGCAGTCTGCAGAGACTTTCTCTGCAGAGTCCCAAAACAGGCGTTTTCAGCCCATTACCGGCATATGGAAGAAACAGCAGTAAGCACAGGGAAATATCTGCTTCTAAATCCAAAACGCAGCTATCTAACAGAACGGTTGTCAATGTGTGCACTCAACTTCCAGAGTTAAACCCGTGTGTGGATTCAGCAGTCTGCAGACACTTTCTCTGCAGAGTCCCAAAACAGGCGTTTTCAGCCCATTACCGGCATATGGAAGAAACAGCAGTAAGCACAGGGAAATATCTGCTTCTAAATCCAAAACGCAGCTATCTAACAGAACGGTTGTCAATGTGTGCACTCAACTTCCAGAGTTAAACCCGTGTGTGGATTCAGCAGTCTGCAAACACTTTCTCTGCAGAGTCCCAAAACAGGCGTTTTCAGCCCATTACCGGCATATGGAAGAAACAGCAGTAAGCACAGGGAAATATCTGCTTCTAAATCCAAAACGCAGCTATCTAACAGAACGGTTGTCAATGTGTGCACTCAACTTCCAGAGTTAAACCCGTGTGTGGATTCAGCAGTCTGCAGAGACTTTCTCTGCAGAGTCCCAAAACAGGCGTTTTCAGCCCATTACCGGCATATGGAAGAAACAGCAGTAAGCACAGGGAAATATCTGCTTCTAAATCCAAAACGCAGCTATCTAACAGAACGGTTGTCAATGTGTGCACTCAACTTCCAGAGTTAAACCCGTGTGTGGATTCAGCAGTCTGCAGAGACTTTCTCTGCAGAGTCCCAAAACAGGCGTTTTCAGCCCATTACCGGCATATGGAAGAAACAGCAGTAAGCACAGGGAAATATCTGCTTCTAAATCCAAAACGCAGCTATCTAACAGAACGGTTGTCAATGTGTGCACTCAACTTCCAGAGTTAAACCCGTGTGTGGATTCAGCAGTCTGCAGACACTTTCTCTGCAGAGTCCCAAAACAGGCGTTTTCAGCCCATTACCGGCATATGGAAGAAACAGCAGTAAGCACAGGGAAATATCTGCTTCTAAATCCAAAACGCAGCTATCTAACAGAACGGTTGTCAATGTGTGCACTCAACTTCCAGAGTTAAACCCGTGTGTGGATTCAGCAGTCTGCAAACACTTTCTCTGCAGAGTCCCAAAACAGGCGTTTTCAGCCCATTACCGGCATATGGAAGAAACAGCAGTAAGCACAGGGAAATATCTGCTTCTAAATCCAAAACGCAGCTATCTAACAGAACGGTTGTCAATGTGTGCACTCAACTTCCAGAGTTAAACCCGTGTGTGGATTCAGCAGTCTGCAGAGACTTTCTCTGCAGAGTCCCAAAACAGGCGTTTTCAGCCCATTACCGGCATATGGAAGAAACAGCAGTAAGCACAGGGAAATATCTGCTTCTAAATCCAAAACGCAGCTATCTAACAGAACGGTTGTCAATGTGTGCACTCAACTTCCAGAGTTAAACCCGTGTGTGGATTCAGCAGTCTGCAGAGACTTTCTCTGCAGAGTCCCAAAACAGGCGTTTTCAGCCCATTACCGGCATATGGAAGAAACAGCAGTAAGCACAGGGAAATATCTGCTTCTAAATCCAAAACGCAGCTATCTAACAGAACGGTTGTCAATGTGTGCACTCAACTTCCAGAGTTAAACCCGTGTGTGGATTCAGCAGTCTGCAGACACTTTCTCTGCAGAGTCCCAAAACAGGCGTTTTCAGCCCATTACCGGCATATGGAAGAAACAGCAGTAAGCACAGGGAAATATCTGCTTCTAAATCCAAAACGCAGCTATCTAACAGAACGGTTGTCAATGTGTGCACTCAACTTCCAGAGTTAAACCCGTGTGTGGATTCAGCAGTCTGCAGAGACTTTCTCTGCAGAGTCCCAAAACAGGCGTTTTCAGCCCATTACCGGCATATGGAAGAAACAGCAGTAAGCACAGGGAAATATCTGCTTCTAAATCCAAAACGCAGCTATCTAACAGAACGGTTGTCAATGTGTGCACTCAACTTCCAGAGTTAAACCCGTGTGTGGATTCAGCAGTCTGCAGAGACTTTCTCTGCAGAGTCCCAAGACAGGCGTTTTCAGCCCATTACCGGCATATGGAAGAAACAGCAGTAAGCACAGGGAAATATCTGCTTCTAAATCCAAAACGCAGCTATCTAACAGAACGGTTGTCAATGTGTGCACTCAACTTCCAGAGTTAAACCCGTGTGTGGATTCAGCAGTCTGCAGAGACTTTCTCTGCAGAGTCCCAAAACAGGCGTTTTCAGCCCATTACCGGCATATGGAAGAAACAGCAGTAAGCACAGGGAAATATCTGCTTCTAAATCCAAAACGCAGCTATCTAACAGAACGGTTGTCAATGTGTGCACTCAACTTGCAGAGATAAAGCCGTGTGTGGATTCAGCAGTCTGCAGAGACTTTCTCTGCAGAGTCCCAAAACAGGCGTTTTCAGCCCATTACCGGCATATGGAAGAAACAGCAGTAAGCACAGGGAAATATCTGCTTCTAAATCCAAAACGCAGCTATCTAACAGAACGGTTGTCAATGTGTGCACTCAACTTCCAGAGTTAAACCCGTGTGTGGATTCAGCAGTCTGCAGAGACTTTCTCTGCAGAGTCCCAAGACAGGCGTTTTCAGCCCATTACCGGCATATGGAAGAAACAGCAGTAAGCACAGGGAAATATCTGCTTCTAAATCCAAAACGCAGCTATCTAACAGAACGGTTGTCAATGTGTGCACTCAACTTCCAGAGTTAAACCCGTGTGTCGATTCAGCAGTCTGCAGAGACTTTCTCTGCAGAGTCCCAAAACAGGCGTTTTCAGCCCATTACCGGCATATGGAAGAAACAGCAGTAAGCACAGGGAAATATCTGCTTCTAAATCCAAAACGCAGCTATCTAACAGAACGGTTGTCAATGTGTGCACTCAACTTCCAGAGATAAAGCCGTGTGTGGATTCAGCAGTCTGCAGAGACTTTCTCTGCAGAGTCCCAAAACAGGCGTTTTCAGCCCATTACCGGCATATGGAAGAAACAGCAGTAAGCACAGGGAAATATCTGCTTCTAAATCCAAAACGCAGCTATCTAACAGAACGGTTGTCAATGTGTGCACTCAACTTCCAGAGTTAAACCCGTGTGTGGATTCAGCAGTCTGCAGAGACTTTCTCTGCAGAGTCCCAAAACAGGCGTTTTCAGCCCATTACCGGCATATGGAAGAAACAGCAGTAAGCACAGGGAAATATCTGCTTCTAAATCCAAAACGCAGCTATCTAACAGAACGGTTGTCAATGTGTGCACTCAACTTCCAGAGTTAAACCTGTGTGTGGATTCAGCAGTCTGCAGACACTTTCTCTGCAGAGTCCCAAAACAGGCGTTTTCAGCCCATTACCGGCATATGGAAGAAACAGCAGTAAGCACAGGGAAATATCTGCTTCTAAATCCAAAACGCAGCTATCTAACAGAACGGTTGTCAATGTGTGCACTCAACTTCCAGAGTTAAACCCGTGTGTGGATTCAGCAGTCTGCAAACACTTTCTCTGCAGAGTCCCAAAACAGGCGTTTTCAGCCCATTACCGGCATATGGAAGAAACAGCAGTAAGCACAGGGAAATATCTGCTTCTAAATCCAAAACGCAGCTATCTAACAGAACGGTTGTCAATGTGTGCACTCAACTTCCAGAGTTAAACCCGTGTGTGGATTCAGCAGTCTGCAGAGACTTTCTCTGCAGAGTCCCAAAACAGGCGTTTTCAGCCCATTACCGGCATATGGAAGAAACAGCAGTAAGCACAGGGAAATATCTGCTTCTAAATCCAAAACGCAGCTATCTAACAGAACGGTTGTCAATGTGTGCACTCAACTTCCAGAGTTAAACCCGTGTGTGGATTCAGCAGTCTGCAGAGACTTTCTCTGCAGAGTCCCAAAACAGGCGTTTTCAGCCCATTACCGGCATATGGAAGAAACAGCAGTAAGCACAGGGAAATATCTGCTTCTAAATCCAAAACGCAGCTATCTAACAGAACGGTTGTCAATGTGTGCACTCAACTTCCAGAGTTAAACCCGTGTGTGGATTCAGCAGTCTGCAGAGACTTTCTCTGCAGAGTCCCAAGACAGGCGTTTTCAGCCCATTACCGGCATATGGAAGAAACAGCAGTAAGCACAGGGAAATATCTGCTTCTAAATCCAAAACGCAGCTATCTAACAGAACGGTTGTCAATGTGTGCACTCAACTTCCAGAGTTAAACCCGTGTGTGGATTCAGCAGTCTGCAGAGACTTTCTCTGCAGAGTCCCAAAACAGGCGTTTTCAGCCCATTACCGGCATATGGAAGAAACAGCAGTAAGCACAGGGAAATATCTGCTTCTATATCCAAAACGCAGCTATCTAACAGAACGGTTGTCAATGTGTGCACTCAACTTCCAGAGTTAAACCCGTGTGTGGATTCAGCAGTCTGCAGAGACTTTCTCTGCAGAGTCCCAAGACAGGCGTTTTCAGCCCATTACCGGCATATGGAAGAAACAGCAGTAAGCACAGGGAAATATCTGCTTCTAAATCCAAAACGCAGCTATCTAACAGAACGGTTGTCAATGTGTGCACTCAACTTCCAGAGTTAAACCCGTGTGTGGATTCAGCAGTCTGCAGAGACTTTCTCTGCAGAGTCCCAAAACAGGCGTTTTCAGCCCATTACCGGCATATGGAAGAAACAGCAGTAAGCACAGGGAAATATCTGCTTCTAAATCCAAAACGCAGCTATCTAACAGAACGGTTGTCAATGTGTGCACTCAACTTGCAGAGATAAAGCCGTGTGTGGATTCAGCAGTCTGCAGAGACTTTCTCTGCAGAGTCCCAAAACAGGCGTTTTCAGCCCATTACCGGCATATGGAAGAAACAGCAGTAAGCACAGGGAAATATCTGCTTCTAAATCCAAAACGCAGCTATCTAACAGAACGGTTGTCAATGTGTGCACTCAACTTCCAGAGTTAAACCCGTGTGTGGATTCAGCAGTCTGCAGAGACTTTCTCTGCAGAGTCCCAAAACAGGCGTTTTCAGCCCATTACCGGCATATGGAAGAAACAGCAGTAAGCACAGGGAAATATCTGCTTCTAAATCCAAAACGCAGCTATCTAACAGAACGGTTGTCAATGTGTGCACTCAACTTCCAGAGTTAAACCCGTGTGTGGATTCAGCAGTCTGCAGAGACTTTCTCTGCAGAGTCCCAAAACAGGCGTTTTCAGCCCAATACCGGCATATGGAAGAAACAGCAGTAAGCACAGGGAAATATCTGCTTCTAAATCCAAAACGCAGCTATCTAACAGAACGGTTGTCAATGTGTGCACTCAACTTCCAGAGTTAAACCCGTGTGTGGATTCAGCAGTCTGCAGAGACTTTCTCTGCAGAGTCCCAAAACAGGCGTTTTCAGCCCATTACCGGCATATGGAAGAAACAGCAGTAAGCACAGGGAAATATCTGCTTCTAAATCCAAAACGCAGCTATCTAACAGAACGGTTGTCAATGTGTGCACTCAACTTCCAGAGTTAAACCCGTGTGTGGATTCAGCAGTCTGCAGAGACTTTCTCTGCAGAGTCCCAAAACAGGCGTTTTCAGCCCATTACCGGCATATGGAAGAAACAGCAGTAAGCACAGGGAAATATCTGCTTCGAAATCCAAAACGCAGCTATCTAACAGAACGGTTGTCAATGTGTGCACTCAACTTCCAGAGTTAAACCCGTGTGTGGATTCAGCAGTCTGCAGAGACTTTCTCTGCAGAGTCCCAAGACAGGCGTTTTCAGCCCATTACCGGCATATGGAAGAAACAGCAGTAAGCACAGGGAAATATCTGCTTCTAAATCCAAAACGCAGCTATCTAACAGAACGGTTGTCAATGTGTGCACTCAACTTCCAGAGTTAAACCCGTGTGTGGATTCAGCAGTCTGCAGAGACTTTCTCTGCAGAGTCCCAAAACAGGCGTTTTCAGCCCATTACCGGCATATGGAAGAAACAGCAGTAAGCACAGGGAAATATCTGCTTCTAAATCCAAAACGCAGCTATCTAACAGAACGGTTGTCAATGTGTGCACTCAACTTGCAGAGATAAAGCCGTGTGTGGATTCAGCAGTCTGCAGAGACTTTCTCTGCAGAGTCCCAAAACAGGCGTTTTCAGCCCATTACCGGCATATGGAAGAAACAGCAGTAAGCACAGGGAAATATCTGCTTCTAAATCCAAAACGCAGCTATCTAACAGAACGGTTGTCAATGTGTGCACTCAACTTCCAGAGATAAAGCCGTGTGTGGATTCAGCAGTCTGCAGAGACTTTCTCTGCAGAGTCCCAAAACAGGCGTTTTCAGCCCATTACCGGCATATGGAAGAAACAGCAGTAAGCACAGGGAAATATCTGCTTCTAAATCCAAAACGCAGCTATCTAACAGAACGGTTGTCAATGTGTGCACTCAACTTCCAGAGTTAAACCCGTGTGTGGATTCAGCAGTCTGCAGAGACTTTCTCTGCAGAGTCCCAAAACAGGCGTTTTCAGCCCATTACCGGCATATGGAAGAAACAGCAGTAAGCACAGGGAAATATCTGCTTCTAAATCCAAAACGCAGCTATCTAACAGAACGGTTGTCAATGTGTGCACTCAACTTCCAGAGTTAAACCCGTGTGTGGATTCAGCAGTCTGCAGACACTTTCTCTGCAGAGTCCCAAAACAGGCGTTTTCAGCCCATTACCGGCATATGGAAGAAACAGCAGTAAGCACAGGGAAATATCTGCTTCTAAATCCAAAACGCAGCTATCTAACAGAACGGTTGTCAATGTGTGCACTCAACTTCCAGAGTTAAACCCGTGTGTGGATTCAGCAGTCTGCAAACACTTTCTCTGCAGAGTCCCAAAACAGGCGTTTTCAGCCCATTACCGGCATATGGAAGAAACAGCAGTAAGCACAGGGAAATATCTGCTTCTAAATCCAAAACGCAGCTATCTAACAGAACGGTTGTCAATGTGTGCACTCAAC
Source organism: Aotus nancymaae (assembly GCF_030222135.1). Taxonomy (NCBI): domain Eukaryota; kingdom Metazoa; phylum Chordata; class Mammalia; order Primates; family Aotidae; genus Aotus; species Aotus nancymaae. The sequence goes on from NW_026989309.1 coordinate 79,287, forward strand.
TTCCAGAGTTAAACCCGTGTGTGGATTCAGCAGTCTGCAGAGACTTTCTCTGCAGAGTCCCAAAACAGGCGTTTTCAGCCCATTACCGGCATATGGAAGAAACAGCAGTAAGCACAGGGAAATATCTGCTTCTAAATCCAAAACGCAGCTATCTAACAGAACGGTTGTCAATGTGTGCACTCAACTTCCAGAGTTAAACCCGTGTGTGGATTCAGCAGTCTGCAGAGACTTTCTCTGCAGAGTCCCAAGACAGGCGTTTTCAGCCCATTACCGGCATATGGAAGAAACAGCAGTAAGCACAGGGAAATATCTGCTTCTAAATCCAAAACGCAGCTATCTAACAGAACGGTTGTCAATGTGTGCACTCAACTTCCAGAGTTAAACCCGTGTGTGGATTCAGCAGTCTGCAGACACTTTCTCTGCAGAGTCCCAAAACAGGCGTTTTCAGCCCATTACCGGCATATGGAAGAAACAGCAGTAAGCACAGGGAAATATCTGCTTCTAAATCCAAAACGCAGCTATCTAACAGAACGGTTGTCAATGTGTGCACTCAACTTGCAGAGATAAACCCGTGTGTGGATTCAGCAGTCTGCAGAGACTTTCTCTGCAGAGTCCCAAAACAGGCGTTTTCAGCCCATTACCGGCATATGGAAGAAACAGCAGTAAGCACAGGGAAATATCTGCTTCTAAATCCAAAACGCAGCTATCTAACAGAACGGTTGTCAATGTGTGCACTCAACTTCCAGAGTTAAACCCGTGTGTGGATTCAGCAGTCTGCAGAGACTTTCTCTGCAGAGTCCCAAAACAGGCGTTTTCAGCCCATTACCGGCATATGGAAGAAACAGCAGTAAGCACAGGGAAATATCTGCTTCTAAATCCAAAACGCAGCTATCTAACAGAACGGTTGTCAATGTGTGCACTCAACTTCCAGAGTTAAACCCGTGTGTGGATTCAGCAGTCTGCAGAGACTTTCTCTGCAGAGTCCCAAAACAGGCGTTTTCAGCCCATTACCGGCATATGGAAGAAACAGCAGTAAGCACAGGGAAATATCTGCTTCTAAATCCAAAACGCAGCTATCTAACAGAACGGTTGTCAATGTGTGCACTCAACTTCCAGAGTTAAACCCGTGTGTGGATTCAGCAGTCTGCAGAGACTTTCTCTGCAGAGTCCCAAAACAGGCGTTTTCAGCCCATTACCGGCATATGGAAGAAACAGCAGTAAGCACAGGGAAATATCTGCTTCTAAATCCAAAACGCAGCTATCTAACAGAACGGTTGTCAATGTGTGCACTCAACTTCCAGAGTTAAACCCGTGTGTGGATTCAGCAGTCTGCAAACACTTTCTCTGCAGAGTCCCAAAACAGGCGTTTTCAGCCCATTACCGGCATATGGAAGAAACAGCAGTAAGCACAGGGAAATATCTGCTTCTAAATCCAAAACGCAGCTATCTAACAGAACGGTTGTCAATGTGTGCACTCAACTTCCAGAGTTAAACCCGTGTGTGGATTCAGCAGTCTGCAAACACTTTCTGTGCAGAGTCTGAAAACAGGCCTTTCCGGCCCGGTACCGGCATATATAAGAAAGAGCATTAAGACTGCGTCTAAAACTCAGAAGAAACGTTTCTTTCAACCTGCTCGGCCGTGTGTTCTTTGACCTAAGGGAGTTTAATCTATGTTTAGATTCAGCGAGATAGAAACACGTTTATTCTAGGAGCTGTCTTTGGATATTCCGGAATGAATGGGAGTATATGCTGTAAAGAGAAATATCTGTTTCTAAAACCAAAATGGATCTATCTAGCAGAGTGGTTGTGAATGTGTGCCTTTGGCTTAAAGAGGTAAACTGCTCTTCTCATGCAGCACTTTAGAAACCCTTTATATGCAAATTCTCATACAGGCCTTTCCAGCAAAACACCAGCCTAAAGGAAATAGCAGTAAGACTGCATCTTTAACATGGACGAAACTGTTTTCAAACTGCTCTGCTGTGTGTTCATTCATATAAGAGACTTGAATATATGTTCAGATTCAGCTAATTAGCAACACGTTTCTTCCAGGAGCTGTGTTTGCCTATTCCAGAGTATACTGGAGTATAAGATGTAAAGACAAATGTCTCGTTCCAAAAGAAAAACGGATGATCTAATGGAATGGTTGTCAATGTGTGCATTCAACTTACTGAGCTAAACTGCTGTTTGTATGCAGCAGTTTAGAAAACATTTCTGTGTAGATTCTCAAATAGACATTTCCAGCAAAATACCGGCCTATAAGAAATAGCAGTAAGACTGCGTCTAAAACTCAGAGGGAACGTTTCTTTCAAACTGCTCTGCAGTGTGTTCGTTCACCAAAGGTCGTTGAATCTATGTTTGGATTCAGCGAGTTTGAAACACGTTTATTCTAGGAGCTGCATTTCGATATTCCAGAGTGTATGGGAGTAAATGCTGTAAAGAGAAATATCTGTTTCTAAAACCAAAACGGAGCTATCTAACAGAATGGTTGTGAATGTGTGCATTCAACTTAAAGGGTTAATCTGCTCTTCTTAGGCAGCAGTTTAGAAACCCTTTATATGCAAATTCTAAAATCAACATTTGCAGCAAAACACCAGCCTAAAAGAAGTAGCAGTAAGACTGCATCTATAACATAGAAGAAACGTTTTCTTCAAAATGCTCTGCTCTGTGTTCATTCAACTAAGAGTCTTGAGTATATGTTCAGATTCAGCGAGTAAGAAACACGTTTCTTCCAGGAGCTGCATTTGCATATTCCAGAGTGTACTGGAGTATAAGGTTTAAAGTGAAATATCTGGTTCTAAAACAAACACGGAGCCATCTAACAGAATGGTTGTCACTGTGTGCATTCAGCTTATTGAGATAAACTGTTGTTTCTATGCAGCAGTTTAGAAAAGATTTTTGTGCAGATTCTAAAACAGACATTCCCAGCAAAATACCGGCCTCTAAGAAATAGCAATAAGACTGCGTCTAAAACTCAAATAAAACGTTTCTTTCAAACTGCTGTGCTGTGTGTTCGTTCACCTAAGGGAGTTGAATCTATGTTTAGATTCAGCGACTTAGAAACACGTCTATTCTGGGAGCTGCGTTTGGCTATTCCAGAATGAATGGGAGTATATGCTGTAACTAGAAACACAGGCTTCTAAAACCAAAACGGAGCTAGCTAACAGAATGATTGTGAATGAGGGCATTCAACTTAACGAATTAAACTGCTCCACTTATGCAGCAGTTTACAAACCATTTGTATGGAAATTCTAAAACCAACATTTCCAGGAAAACACCAGCCTAAAAGCAATAGCAGTAACAGTGCATCTATAACATGGAAGAAATGTTTTTTTCAAACTCCTCTGCCGCGTGTTCATTCACCTAAGAGACTTCAATATATGCTCAGATTCAGCGAGTTACAAACACGTTTCTTCCAGGAGCTGCGTTTGCATATATCAGAGTGTACTGGGGTACAAGATGTAAAGGGAAATATCTGATTATACGTAGAAACCCGTTTCTTTTAGGAGCTGCGTTTGGATATTCCAGAGTGAATGAGAGTATATGCTGTAAAGAGAAATAACTTCTTCTAAAACCAAAAGGCAGCTATGTAACTGAATGGTTGTCAATGCGTGCATTCACCTTCCAGAGATGAACTCGTGTGTGGATTCAGCAGTCTGCAAACACTTTCTGTGCAGAGTCCCAAAACAGGCGTTTTCAGCCCAATACCGGCATATGGAAGAAACAGCAGTAAGCACAGGGAAATATCTGCTTCTAAATCCAAAACGCAGCTATCTAACAGAACGGTTGTCAATGTGTGCACTCAACTTCCAGAGTTAAACCCGTGTGTGGATTCAGCAGTCTGCAAACACTTTCTCTGCAGAGTCCCAAAACAGGCGTTTTCAGCCCATTACCGGCATATGGAAGAAACAGCAGTAAGCACAGGGAAATATCTGCTTCTAAATCCAAAACGCAGCTATCTAACAGAACGGTTGTCAATGTGTGCACTCAACTTCCAGAGTTAAACCCGTGTGTGGATTCAGCAGCCTGCAGACACTTTCTCTGCAGAGTCCCAAAACAGGCGTTTTCAGCCCATTACCGGCATAGGGAAGAAACAGCAGTAAGCACAGGGAAATATCTGCTTCTAAATCCAAAACGCAGCTATCTAACAGAACGGTTGTCAATGTGTGCACTCAACTTACAGAGTTAAACCCGTGTGTGGATTCAGCAGTCTGCAAACACTTTCTCTGCAGAGTCCGAAAACAGGCGTTTTCAGCCCAATACCGGCATTTGGAAGAAACGGCAGTAGGCACAGGGAAATATCTGCTTCTAAATCCAAAACGCAGCTATCTAACAGAACGGTTGTCAATGTGTGCACTCAACTTCCAGAGTTAAACCCGTGTGTGGATTCAGCAGTCTGCAAACACTTTCTCTGCAGAGTCCCAAAACAGGCGTTTTCAGCCCATTACCGGCATATGGAAGAAACAGCAGTAAGCACAGGGAAATATCTGCTTCTAAATCCAAAACGCAGCTATCTAACAGAACGGTTGTCAATGTGTGCACTCAACTTCCAGAGTTAAACCCGTGTGTGGATTCAGCAGTCTGCAGAGACTTTCTCTGCAGAGTCCCAAAACAGGCGTTTTCAGCCCATTACCGGCATATGGAAGAAACAGCAGTAAGCACAGGGAAATATCTGCTTCTAAATCCAAAACGCAGCTATCTAACAGAACGGTTGTCAATGTGTGCACTCAACTTCCAGAGTTAAACCCGTGTGTGGATTCAGCAGTCTGCAAACACTTTCTGTGCAGAGTCTGAAAACAGGCCTTTCCGGCCCGGTACCGGCATATATAAGAAAGAGCATTAAGACTGCGTCTAAAACTCAGAAGAAACGTTTCTTTCAACCTGCTCGGCCGTGTGTTCTTTGACCTAAGGGAGTTTAATCTATGTTTAGATTCAGCGAGATAGAAACACGTTTATTCTAGGAGCTGTCTTTGGATATTCCGGAATGAATGGGAGTATATGCTGTAAAGAGAAATATCTGTTTCTAAAACCAAAATGGATCTATCTAGCAGAGTGGTTGTGAATGTGTGCCTTTGGCTTAAAGAGGTAAACTGCTCTTCTCATGCAGCACTTTAGAAACCCTTTATATGCAAATTCTCATACAGGCCTTTCCAGCAAAACACCAGCCTAAAGGAAATAGCAGTAAGACTGCATCTTTAACATGGACGAAACTGTTTTCAAACTGCTCTGCTGTGTTTTCATTCATATAAGAGACTTGAATATATGTTCAGATTCAGCTAATTAGCAACACGTTTCTTCCAGGAGCTGTGTTTGCCTATTCCAGAGTATACTGGAGTATAAGATGTAAAGACAAATGTCTCGTTCCAAAAGAAAAACGGATGATCTAATGGAATGGTTGTCAATGTGTGCATTCAACTTACTGAGCTAAACTGCTGTTTGTATGCAGCAGTTTAGAAAACATTTCTGTGTAGATTCTCAAATAGACATTTCCAGCAAAATACCGGCCTATAAGAAATAGCAGTAAGACTGCGTCTAAAACTCAGAGGGAACGTTTCTTTCAAACTGCTCTGCAGTGTGTTCGTTCACCAAAGGTCGTTGAATCTATGTTTGGATTCAGCGAGTTTGAAACACGTTTATTCTAGGAGCTGCATTTCGATATTCCAGAGTGTATGGGAGTAAATGCTGTAAAGAGAAATATCTGTTTCTAAAACCAAAACGGAGCTATCTAACAGAATGGTTGTGAATGTGTGCATTCAACTTAAAGGGTTAATCTGCTCTTCTTAGGCAGCAGTTTAGAAACCCTTTATATGCAAATTCTAAAATCAACATTTGCAGCAAAACACCAGCCTAAAAGAAGTAGCAGTAAGACTGCATCTATAACATAGAAGAAACGTTTTCTTCAAAATGCTCTGCTCTGTGTTCATTCAACTAAGAGTCTTGAGTATATGTTCAGATTCAGCGAGTAAGAAACACGTTTCTTCCAGGAGCTGCATTTGCATATTCCAGAGTGTACTGGAGTATAAGGTTTAAAGTGAAATATCTGGTTCTAAAACAAACACGGAGCCATCTAACAGAATGGTTGTCACTGTGTGCATTCAGCTTATTGAGATAAACTGTTGTTTCTATGCAGCAGTTTAGAAAAGATTTTTGTGCAGATTCTAAAACAGACATTCCCAGCAAAATACCGGCCTCTAAGAAATAGCAATAAGACTGCGTCTAAAACTCAAATAAAACGTTTCTTTCAAACTGCTGTGCTGTGTGTTCGTTCACCTAAGGGAGTTGAATCTATGTTTAGATTCAGCGACTTAGAAACACGTCTATTCTGGGAGCTGCGTTTGGCTATTCCAGAATGAATGGGAGTATATGCTGTAACTAGAAACACAGGCTTCTAAAACCAAAACGGAGCTAGCTAACAGAATGATTGTGAATGAGGGCATTCAACTTAACGAATTAAACTGCTCCACTTATGCAGCAGTTTACAAACCATTTGTATGGAAATTCCAAAACCAACATTTCCAGGAAAACACCAGCCTAAAAGCAATAGCAGTAACAGTGCATCTATAACATGGAAGAAATGTTTTTTTCAAACTCCTCTGCTGCGTGTTCATTCACCTAAGAGACTTCAATATATGCTCAGATTCAGCGAGTTACAAACACGTTTCTTCCAGGAGCTGCGTTTGCATATATCAGAGTGTACTGGGGTACAAGATGTAAAGGGAAATATCTGATTATACGTAGAAACCCGTTTCTTTTAGGAGCTGCGTTTGGATATTCCAGAGTGAATGAGAGTATATGCTGTAAAGAGAAATAACTTCTTCTAAAACCAAAAGGCAGCTATGTAACTGAATGGTTGTCAATGCGTGCATTCACCTTCCAGAGATGAACTCGTGTGTGGATTCAGCAGTCTGCAAACACTTTCTGTGCAGAGTCCCAAAACAGGCGTTTTCAGCCCAATACCGGCATATGGAAGAAACAGCAGTAAGCACAGGGAAATATCTGCTTCTAAATCCAAAACGCAGCTATCTAACAGAACGGTTGTCAATGTGTGCACTCAACTTCCAGAGTTAAACCCGTGTGTGGATTCAGCAGTCTGCAAACACTTTCTCTGCAGAGTCCCAAAACAGGCGTTTTCAGCCCATTACCGGCATATGGAAGAAACAGCAGTAAGCACAGGGAAATATCTGCTTCTAAATCCAAAACGCAGCTATCTAACAGAACGGTTGTCAATGTGTGCACTCAACTTCCAGAGTTAAACCCGTGTGTGGATTCAGCAGTCTGCAGAGTCTTTCTCTGCAGAGACCCAAAACAGGCGTGTTCAGCCCATTACCGGCATATGGAAGAAACAGCAGTAAGCACAGGGAAATATCTGCTTCTAAATCCAAAACGCAGCTATCTAACAGAACGGTTGTCAATGTGTGCACTCAACTTCCAGAGTTAAACCCGTGTGTGGATTCAGCAGTCTGCAAACACTTTCTGTGCAGAGTCTGAAAACAGGCCTTTCCGGCCCGGGTACCGGCATATATAAGAAAGAGCATTAAGACTGCGTCTAAAACTCAGAAGAAACGTTTCTTTCAACCTGCTCGGCCGTGTGTTCTTTGACCTAAGGGAGTTTAATCTATGTTTAGATTCAGCGAGATAGAAACACGTTTATTCTAGGAGCTGTCTTTGGATATTCCGGAATGAATGGGAGTATATGCTGTAAAGAGAAATATCTGTTTCTAAAACCAAAATGGATCTATCTAGCAGAGTGGTTGTGAATGTGTGCCTTTGGCTTAAAGAGGTAAACTGCTCTTCTCATGCAGCACTTTAGAAACCCTTTATATGCAAATTCTCATACAGGCCTTTCCAGCAAAACACCAGCCTAAAGGAAATAGCAGTAAGACTGCATCTTTAACATGGACGAAACTGTTTTCAAACTGCTCTGCTGTGTTTTCATTCATATAAGAGACTTGAATATATGTTCAGATTCAGCTAATTAGCAACACGTTTCTTCCAGGAGCTGTGTTTGCCTATTCCAGAGTATACTGGAGTATAAGATGTAAAGACAAATGTCTCGTTCCAAAAGAAAAACGGATGATCTAATGGAATGGTTGTCAATGTGTGCATTCAACTTACTGAGCTAAACTGCTGTTTGTATGCAGCAGTTTAGAAAACATTTCTGTGTAGATTCTCAAATAGACATTTCCAGCAAAATACCGGCCTATAAGAAATAGCAGTAAGACTGCGTCTAAAACTCAGAGGGAACGTTTCTTTCAAACTGCTCTGCAGTGTGTTCGTTCACCAAAGGTCGTTGAATCTATGTTTGGATTCAGCGAGTTTGAAACACGTTTATTCTAGGAGCTGCATTTCGATATTCCAGAGTGTATGGGAGTAAATGCTGTAAAGAGAAATATCTGTTTCTAAAACCAAAACGGAGCTATCTAACAGAATGGTTGTGAATGTGTGCATTCAACTTAAAGGGTTAATCTGCTCTTCTTAGGCAGCAGTTTAGAAACCCTTTATATGCAAATTCTAAAATCAACATTTGCAGCAAAACACCAGCCTAAAAGAAGTAGCAGTAAGACTGCATCTATAACATAGAAGAAACGTTTTCTTCAAAATGCTCTGCTCTGTGTTCATTCAACTAAGAGTCTTGAGTATATGTTCAGATTCAGCGAGTAAGAAACACGTTTCTTCCAGGAGCTGCATTTGCATATTCCAGAGTGTACTGGAGTATAAGGTTTAAAGTGAAATATCTGGTTCTAAAACAAACACGGAGCCATCTAACAGAATGGTTGTCACTGTGTGCATTCAGCTTATTGAGATAAACTGTTGTTTCTATGCAGCAGTTTAGAAAAGATTTTTGTGCAGATTCTAAAACAGACATTCCCAGCAAAATACCGGCCTCTAAGAAATAGCAATAAGACTGCGTCTAAAACTCAAATAAAACGTTTCTTTCAAACTGCTGTGCTGTGTGTTCGTTCACCTAAGGGAGTTGAATCTATGTTTAGATTCAGCGACTTAGAAACACGTCTATTCTGGGAGCTGCGTTTGGCTATTCCAGAATGAATGGGAGTATATGCTGTAACTAGAAACACAGGCTTCTAAAACCAAAACGGAGCTAGCTAACAGAATGATTGTGAATGAGGGCATTCAACTTAACGAATTAAACTGCTCCACTTATGCAGCAGTTTACAAACCATTTGTATGGAAATTCCAAAACCAACATTTCCAGGAAAACACCAGCCTAAAAGCAATAGCAGTAACAGTGCATCTATAACATGGAAGAAATGTTTTTTTCAAACTCCTCTGCTGCGTGTTCATTCACCTAAGAGACTTCAATATATGCTCAGATTCAGCGAGTTACAAACACGTTTCTTCCAGGAGCTGCGTTTGCATATATCAGAGTGTACTGGGGTACAAGATGTAAAGGGAAATATCTGATTATACGTAGAAACCCGTTTCTTTTAGGAGCTGCGTTTGGATATTCCAGAGTGAATGAGAGTATATGCTGTAAAGAGAAATAACTTCTTCTAAAACCAAAAGGCAGCTATGTAACTGAATGGTTGTCAATGCGTGCATTCACCTTCCAGAGATGAACTCGTGTGTGGATTCAGCAGTCTGCAAACACTTTCTGTGCAGAGTCCCAAAACAGGCGTTTTCAGCCCAATACCGGCATATGGAAGAAACAGCAGTAAGCACAGGGAAATATCTGCTTCTAAATCCAAAACGCAGCTATCTAACAGAACGGTTGTCAATGTGTGCACTCAACTTCCAGAGTTAAACCCGTGTGTGGATTCAGCAGTCTGCAAACACTTTCTCTGCAGAGTCCCAAAACAGGCGTTTTCAGCCCATTACCGGCATATGGAAGAAACAGCAGTAAGCACAGGGAAATATCTGCTTCTAAATCCAAAACGCAGCTATCTAACAGAACGGTTGTCAATGTGTGCACTCAACTTCCAGAGTTAAACCCGTGTGTGGATTCAGCAGTCTGCAGAGACTTTCTCTGCAGAGTCCCAAAACAGGCGTTTTCAGCCCATTACCGGCATATGGAAGAAACAGCAGTAAGCACAGGGAAATATCTGCTTCTAAATCCAAAACGCAGCTATCTAACAGAACGGTTGTCAATGTGTGCACTCAACTTCCAGAGTTAAACCCGTGTGTGGATTCAGCAGTCTGCAAACACTTTCTCTGCAGAGTCCCAAAACAGGCGTTTTCAGCCCATTACCGGCATATGGAAGAAACAGCAGTAAGCACAGGGAAATATCTGCTTCTAAATCCAAAACGCAGCTATCTAACAGAACGGTTGTCAATGTGTGCACTCAACTTCCAGAGTTAAACCCGTGTGTGGATTCAGCAGTCTGCAGAGACTTTCTCTGCAGAGTCCCAAAACAGGCGTTTTCAGCCCATTACCGGCATATGGAAGAAACAGAAGTAAGCACAGGGAAATATCTGCTTCTAAATCCAAAACGCAGCTATCTAACAGAACGGTTGTCAACGTGTGCACTCAACTTCCAGAGTTAAACCCGTGTGTGGATTCAGCAGTCTGCAGAGACTTTCTCTGCAGAGTCCCAAAACAGGGGTTTTCAGCCCATTACCGGCATATGGAAGAAACAGCAGTAAGCACAGGGAAATATCTGCTTCTAAATCCAAAACGCAGCTATCTAACAGAACGGTTGTCAATGTGTGCACTCAACTTCCAGAGTTAAACCCGTGTGTGGATTCAGCAGTCTGCAGAGACTTTCTCTGCAGAGTCCCAAAACAGGCGTTTTCAGCCCATTACCGGCATATGGAAGAAACAGCAGTAAGCACAGGGAAATATCTGCTTCTAAATCCAAAACGCAGCTATCTAACAGAACGGTTGTCAATGTGTGCACTCAACTTCCAGAGTTAAACCCGTGTGTGGATTCAGCAGTCTGCAGAGACTTTCTCTGCAGAGTCCCAAAACAGGCGTTTTCAGCCCATTACCGGCATATGGAAGAAACAGCAGTAAGCACAGGGAAATATCTGCTTCTAAATCCAAAACGCAGCTATCTAACAGAACGGTTGTCAATGTGTGCACTCAACTTGCAGAGATAAAGCCGTGTGTGGATTCAGCAGTCTGCAGAGACTTTCTCTGCAGAGTCCCAAAACAGGCGTTTTCAGCCCATTACCGGCATATGGAAGAAACAGCAGTAAGCACAGGGAAATATCTGCTTCTAAATCCAAAACGCAGCTATCTAACAGAACGGTTGTCAATGTGTGCACTCAACTTCCAGAGTTAAACCCGTGTGTGGATTCAGCAGTCTGCAGAGACTTTCTCTGCAGAGTCCCAAAACAGGCGTTTTCAGCCCATTACCGGCATATGGAAGAAACAGCAGTAAGCACAGGGAAATATCTGCTTCTAAATCCAAAACGCAGCTATCTAACAGAATGGTTGTCAATGTGTGCACTCAACTTCCAGAGTTAAACCCGTGTGTGGATTCAGCAGTCTGCAGAGACTTTCTCTGCAGAGTCCCAAAACAGGCGTTTTCAGCCCATTACCGGCATATGGAAGAAACAGCAGTAAGCACAGGGAAATATCTGCTTCTAAATCCAAAACGCAGCTATCTAACAGAACGGTTGTCAATGTGTGCACTCAACTTCCAGAGTTAAACCCGTGTGTGGATTCAGCAGTCTGCAGAGACTTTCTCTGCAGAGTCCCAAAACAGGCGTTTTCAGCCCATTACCGGCATATGGAAGAAACAGCAGTAAGCACAGGGAAATATCTGCTTCTAAATCCAAAACGCAGCTATCTAACAGAACGGTTGTCAATGTGTGCACTCAACTTCCAGAGTTAAACCCGTGTGTGGATTCAGCAGTCTGCAGAGACTTTCTCTGCAGAGTCCCAAAACAGGCGTTTTCAGCCCATTACCGGCATATGGAAGAAACAGCAGTAAGCACAGGGAAATATCTGCTTCTAAATCCAAAACGCAGCTATCTAACAGAACGGTTGTCAATGTGTGCACTCAACTTCCAGAGTTAAACCCGTGTGTGGATTCAGCAGTCTGCAGAGACTTTCTCTGCAGAGTCCCAAAACAGGCGTTTTCAGCCCATTACCGGCATATGGAAGAAACAGCAGTAAGCACAGGGAAATATCTGCTTCTAAATCCAAAACGCAGCTATCTAACAGAACGGTTGTCAATGTGTGCACTCAACTTCCAGAGTTAAACCCGTGTGTGGATTCAGCAGTCTGCAGAGACTTTCTCTGCAGAGTCCCAAAACAGGCGTTTTCAGCCCATTACCGGCATATGGAAGAAACAGCAGTAAGCACAGGGAAATATCTGCTTCTAAATCCAAAACGCAGCTATCTAACAGAACGGTTGTCAATGTGTGCACTCAACTTCCAGAGTTAAACCCGTGTGTGGATTCAGCAGTCTGCAGAGACTTTCTCTGCAGAGTCCCAAGACAGGCGTTTTCAGCCCATTACCGGCATATGGAAGAAACAGCAGTAAGCACAGGGAAATACCTGCTTCTAAATCCAAAACGCAGCTATCTAACAGAACGGTTGTCAATGTGTGCACTCAACTTCCAGAGTTAAACCCGTGTGTGGATTCAGCAGTCTGCAGAGACTTTCTCTGCAGAGTCCCAAAACAGGCGTTTTCAGCCCATTACCGGCATATGGAAGAAACAGCAGTAAGCACAGGGAAATATCTGCTTCTAAATCCAAAACGCAGCTATCTAACAGAACGGTTGTCAATGTGTGCACTCAACTTCCAGAGTTAAACCCGTGTGTGGATTCAGCAGTCTGCAGAGACTTTCTCTGCAGAGTCCCAAAACAGGCGATTTCAGCCCATTACCGGCATATGGAAGAAACAGCAGTAAGCACAGGGAAATATCTGCTTCTAAATCCAAAACGCAGCTATCTAACAGAACGGTTGTCAATGTGTGCACTCAACTTCCAGAGTTAAACCCGTGTGTGGATTCAGCAGTCTGCAAACACTTTCTCTGCAGAGTCCCAAAACAGGCGTTTTCAGCCCATTACCGGCATATGGAAGAAACAGCAGTAAGCACAGGGAAATATCTGCTTCTAAATCCAAAACGCAGCTATCTAACAGAACGGTTGTCAATGTGTGCACTCAACTTCCAGAGTTAAACCCGTGTGTGGATTCAGCAGTCTGCAGAGACTTTCTCTGCAGAGTCCCAAAACAGGCGTTTTCAGCCCATTACCGGCATATGGAAGAAACAGCAGTAAGCACAGGGAAATATCTGCTTCTAAATCCAAAACGCAGCTATCTAACAGAACGGTTGTCAATGTGTGCACTCAACTTCCAGAGTTAAACCCGTGTGTGGATTCAGCAGTCTGCAGAGACTTTCTCTGCAGAGTCCCAAAACAGGCGTTTTCAGCCCATTACCGGCATATGGAAGAAACAGCAGTAAGCACAGGGAAATATCTGCTTCTAAATCCAAAACGCAGCTATCTAACAGAACGGTTGTCAATGTGTGCACTCAACTTCCAGAGTTAAACCCGTGTGTGGATTCAGCAGTCTGCAGAGACTTTCTCTGCAGAGTCCCAAAACAGGCGTTTTCAGCCCATTACCGGCATATGGAAGAAACAGCAGTAAGCACAGGGAAATATCTGCTTCTAAATCCAAAACGCAGCTATCTAACAGAACGGTTGTCAATGTGTGCACTCAACTTCCAGAGTTAAACCCGTGTGTGGATTCAGCAGTCTGCAGAGACACTCTCTGCAGAGTCCCAAAACAGGCGTTTTCAGCCCATTACCGGCATATGGAAGAAACAGCAGTAAGCACAGGGAAATATCTGCTTCTAAATCCAAAACGCAGCTATCTAACAGAACGGTTGTCAATGTGTGCACTCAACTTCCAGAGTTAAACCCGTGTGTGGATTCAGCAGTCTGCAGAGACTTTCTCTGCAGAGTCCCAAGACAGGCGTTTTCAGCCCATTACCGGCATATGGAAGAAACAGCAGTAAGCACAGGGAAATATCTGCTTCTAAATCCAAAACGCAGCTATCTAACAGAACGGTTGTCAATGTGTGCACTCAACTTCCAGAGTTAAACCCGTGTGTGGATTCAGCAGTCTGCAGAGACTTTCTCTGCAGAGTCCCAAAACAGGCGTTTTCAGCCCATTACCGGCATATGGAAGAAACAGCAGTAAGCACAGGGAAATATCTGCTTCTAAATCCAAAACGCAGCTATCTAACAGAACGGTTGTCAATGTGTGCACTCAACTTCCAGAGTTAAACCCGTGTGTGGATTCAGCAGTCTGCAGAGACTTTCTCTGCAGAGTCCCAAAACAGGCGTTTTCAGCCCATTACCGGCATATGGAAGAAACAGCAGTAAGCACAGGGAAATATCTGCTTCTAAATCCAAAACGCAGCTATCTAACAGAACGGTTGTCAATGTGTGCACTCAACTTCCAGAGTTAAACCCGTGTGTGGATTCAGCAGTCTGCAGAGACTTTCTCTGCAGAGTCCCAAAACAGGCGTTTTCAGCCCATTACCGGCATATGGAAGAAACAGCAGTAAGCACAGGGAAATATCTGCTTCTAAATCCAAAACGCAGCTATCTAACAGAACGGTTGTCAATGTGTGCACTCAACTTCCAGAGTTAAACCCGTGTGTGGATTCAGCAGTCTGCAGAGACTTTCTCTGCAGAGTCCCAAAACAGGCGTTTTCAGCCCATTACCGGCATATGGAAGAAACAGCAGTAAGCACAGGGAAATATCTGCTTCTAAATCCAAAACGCAGCTATCTAACAGAACGGTTGTCAATGTGTGCACTCAACTTCCAGAGTTAAACCCGTGTGTGGATTCAGCAGTCTGCAAACACTTTCTCTGCAGAGTCCCAAAACAGGCGTTTTCAGCCCATTACCGGCATATGGAAGAAACAGCAGTAAGCACAGGGAAATATCTGCTTCTAAATCCAAAACGCAGCTATCTAACAGAACGGTTGTCAATGTGTGCACTCAACTTCCAGAGTTAAACCCGTGTGTGGATTCAGCAGTCTGCAAACACTTTCTGTGCAGAGTCTGAAAACAGGCCTTTCCGGCCCGGTACCGGCATATATAAGAAAGAGCATTAAGACTGCGTCTAAAACTCAGAAGAAACGTTTCTTTCAACCTGCTCGGCCGTGTGTTCTTTGACCTAAGGGAGTTTAATCTATGTTTAGATTCAGCGAGATAGAAACACGTTTATTCTAGGAGCTGTCTTTGGATATTCCGGAATGAATGGGAGTATATGCTGTAAAGAGAAATATCTGTTTCTAAAACCAAAATGGATCTATCTAGCAGAGTGGTTGTGAATGTGTGCCTTTGGCTTAAAGAGGTAAACTGCTCTTCTCATGCAGCACTTTAGAAACCCTTTATATGCAAATTCTCATACAGGCCTTTCCAGCAAAACACCAGCCTAAAGGAAATAGCAGTAAGACTGCATCTTTAACATGGACGAAACTGTTTTCAAACTGCTCTGCTGTGTGTTCATTCATATAAGAGACTTGAATATATGTTCAGATTCAGCTAATTAGCAACACGTTTCTTCCAGGAGCTGTGTTTGCCTATTCCAGAGTATACTGGAGTATAAGATGTAAAGACAAATGTCTCGTTCCAAAAGAAAAACGGATGATCTAATGGAATGGTTGTCAATGTGTGCATTCAACTTACTGAGCTAAACTGCTGTTTGTATGCAGCAGTTTAGAAAACATTTCTGTGTAGATTCTCAAATAGACATTTCCAGCAAAATACCGGCCTATAAGAAATAGCAGTAAGACTGCGTCTAAAACTCAGAGGGAACGTTTCTTTCAAACTGCTCTGCAGTGTGTTCGTTCACCAAAGGTCGTTGAATCTATGTTTGGATTCAGCGAGTTTGAAACACGTTTATTCTAGGAGCTGCATTTCGATATTCCAGAGTGTATGGGAGTAAATGCTGTAAAGAGAAATATCTGTTTCTAAAACCAAAACGGAGCTATCTAACAGAATGGTTGTGAATGTGTGCATTCAACTTAAAGGGTTAATCTGCTCTTCTTAGGCAGCAGTTTAGAAACCCTTTATATGCAAATTCTAAAATCAACATTTGCAGCAAAACACCAGCCTAAAAGAAGTAGCAGTAAGACTGCATCTATAACATAGAAGAAACGTTTTCTTCAAAATGCTCTGCTCTGTGTTCATTCAACTAAGAGTCTTGAGTATATGTTCAGATTCAGCGAGTAAGAAACACGTTTCTTCCAGGAGCTGCATTTGCATATTCCAGAGTGTACTGGAGTATAAGGTTTAAAGTGAAATATCTGGTTCTAAAACAAACACGGAGCCATCTAACAGAATGGTTGTCACTGTGTGCATTCAGCTTATTGAGATAAACTGTTGTTTCTATGCAGCAGTTTAGAAAAGATTTTTGTGCAGATTCTAAAACAGACATTCCCAGCAAAATACCGGCCTCTAAGAAATAGCAATAAGACTGCGTCTAAAACTCAAATAAAACGTTTCTTTCAAACTGCTGTGCTGTGTGTTCGTTCACCTAAGGGAGTTGAATCTATGTTTAGATTCAGCGACTTAGAAACACGTCTATTCTGGGAGCTGCGTTTGGCTATTCCAGAATGAATGGGAGTATATGCTGTAACTAGAAACACAGGCTTCTAAAACCAAAACGGAGCTAGCTAACAGAATGATTGTGAATGAGGGCATTCAACTTAACGAATTAAACTGCTCCACTTATGCAGCAGTTTACAAACCATTTGTATGGAAATTCTAAAACCAACATTTCCAGGAAAACACCAGCCTAAAAGCAATAGCAGTAACAGTGCATCTATAACATGGAAGAAATGTTTTTTTCAAACTCCTCTGCTGCGTGTTCATTCACCTAAGAGACTTCAATATATGCTCAGATTCAGCGAGTTACAAACACGTTTCTTCCAGGAGCTGCGTTTGCATATATCAGAGTGTACTGGGGTACAAGATGTAAAGGGAAATATCTGATTATACGTAGAAACCCGTTTCTTTTAGGAGCTGCGTTTGGATATTCCAGAGTGAATGAGAGTATATGCTGTAAAGAGAAATAACTTCTTCTAAAACCAAAAGGCAGCTATGTAACTGAATGGTTGTCAATGCGTGCATTCACCTTCCAGAGATGAAATCGTGTGTGGATTCAGCAGTCTGCAAACACTTTCTGTGCAGAGTCCCAAAACAGGCGTTTTCAGCCCAATACCGGCATATGGAAGAAACAGCAGTAAGCACAGGGAAATATCTGCTTCTAAATCCAAAACGCAGCTATCTAACAGAACGGTTGTCAATGTGTGCACTCAACTTCCAGAGTTAAACCCGTGTGTGGATTCAGCAGTCTGCAAACACTTTCTCTGCAGAGTCCCAAAACAGGCGTTTTCAGCCCATTACCGGCATATGGAAGAAACAGCAGTAAGCACAGGGAAATATCTGCTTCTAAATCCAAAACGCAGCTATCTAACAGAACGGTTGTCAATGTGTGCACTCAACTTCCAGAGTTAAACCCGTGTGTGGAATCAGCAGTCTGCAGACACTTTCTCTGCAGAGTCCCAAAACAGGCGTTTTCAGCCCATTACCGGCATATGGAAGAAACAGCAGTAAGCACAGGGAAATATCTGCTTCTAAATCCAAAACGCAGCTATCTAACAGAACGGTTGTCAATGTGTGCACTCAACTTCCAGAGTTAAACCCGTGTGTGGATTCAGCAGTCTGCAGAGACTTTCTCTGCAGGCGTTTTCAGCCCATTACCGGCATATGGAAGAAACAGCAGTAAGCACAGGGAAATATCTGCTTCTAAATCCAAAACGCAGCTATCTAACAGAACGGTTGTCAATGTGTGCACTCAACTTCCAGAGTTAAACCCGTGTGTGGATTCAGCAGTCTGCAGAGACTTTCTCTGCAGAGTCCCAAAACAGGCGTTTTCAGCCCATTACCGGCATATGGAAGAAACAGCAGTAAGCACAGGGAAATATCTGCTTCTAAATCCAAAACGCAGCTATCTAACAGAACGGTTGTCAATGTGTGCACTCAACTTCCAGAGTTAAACCCGTGTGTGGATTCAGCAGTCTGCAAACGCTTTCTCTGCAGAGTCCCAAAACAGGCGTTTTCAGCCCATTACCGGCATATGGAAGAAACAGCAGTAAGCACAGGGAAATATCTGCTTCTAAATCCAAAACGCAGCTATCTAACAGAACGGTTGTCAATGTGTGCACTCAACTTCCAGAGTTAAACCCGTGTGTGGATTCAGCAGTCTGCAGAGACTTTCTCTGCAGAGTCCCAAGACAGGCGTTTTCAGCCCATTACCGGCATATGGAAGAAACAGCAGTAAGCACAGGGAAATATCTGCTTCTAAATCCAAAACGCAGCTATCTAACAGAACGGTTGTCAATGTGTGCACTCAACTTCCAGAGTTAAACCCGTGTGTGGATTCAGCAGTCTGCAAACACTTTCTCTGCAGAGTCCCAAAACAGGCGTTTTCAGCCCATTACCGGCATATGGAAGAAACAGCAGTAAGCACAGGGAAATATCTGCTTCTAAATCCAAAACGCAGCTATCTAACAGAACGGTTGTCAATGTGTGCACTCAACTTCCAGAGTTAAACCCGTGTGTGGATTCAGCAGTCTGCAGAGACTTTCTCTGCAGAGTCCCAAAACAGGCGTTTTCAGCCCATTACCGGCATATGGAAGAAACAGAAGTAAGCACAGGGAAATATCTGCTTCTAAATCCAAAACGCAGCTATCTAACAGAACGGTTGTCAACGTGTGCACTCAACTTCCAGAGTTAAACCCGTGTGTGGATTCAGCAGTCTGCAGAGACTTTCTCTGCAGAGTCCCAAGACAGGCGTTTTCAGCCCATTACCGGCATATGGAAGAAACAGCAGTAAGCACAGGGAAATATCTGCTTCTAAATCCAAAACGCAGCTATCTAACAGAACGGTTGTCAATGTGTGCACTCAACTTCCAGAGTTAAACCCGTGTGTGGATTCAGCAGTCTGCAGAGACTTTCTCTGCAGAGTCCCAAAACAGGCGTTTTCAGCCCATTACCGGCATATGGAAGAAACAGCAGTAAGCACAGGGAAATATCTGCTTCTAAATCCAAAACGCAGCTATCTAACAGAACGGTTGTCAATGTGTGCACTCAACTTCCAGAGTTAAACCCGTGTGTGGATTCAGCAGTCTGCAGAGACTTTCTCTGCAGAGTCCCAAAACAGGCGTTTTCAGCCCATTACCGGCATATGGAAGAAACAGAAGTAAGCACAGGGAAATATCTGCTTCTAAATCCAAAACGCAGCTATCTAACAGAACGGTTGTCAACGTGTGCACTCAACTTCCAGAGTTAAACCCGTGTGTGGATTCAGCAGTCTGCAGAGACTTTCTCTGCAGAGTCCCAAGACAGGCGTTTTCAGCCCATTACCGGCATATGGAAGAAACAGCAGTAAGCACAGGGAAATATCTGCTTCTAAATCCAAAACGCAGCTATCTAACAGAACGGTTGTCAATGTGTGCACTCAACTTCGAGAGTTAAACCCGTGTGTGGATTCAGCAGTCTGCAGAGACTTTCTCTGCAGAGTCCCAAAACAGGCGTTTTCAGCCCATTACCGGCATATGGAAGAAACAGCAGTAAGCACAGGGAAATATCTGCTTCTAAATCCAAAACGCAGCTATCTAACAGAACGGTTGTCAATGTGTGCACTCAACTTCCAGAGTTAAACCCGTGTGTGGATTCAGCAGTCTGCAGAGACTTTCTCTGCAGAGTCCCAAGACAGGCGTTTTCAGCCCATTACCGGCATATGGAAGAAACAGCAGTAAGCACAGGGAAATATCTGCTTCTAAATCCAAAACGCAGCTATCTAACAGAACGGTTGTCAATGTGTGCACTCAACTTCCAGAGTTAAACCCGTGTGTGGATTCAGCAGTCTGCAGAGACTTTCTCTGCAGAGTCCCAAAACAGGCGTTTTCAGCCCATTACCGGCATATGGAAGAAACAGCAGTAAGCACAGGGAAATATCTGCTTCTAAATTCAAAACGCAGCTATCTAACAGAACGGTTGTCAATGTGTGCACTCAACTTCCAGAGTTAAACCCGTGTGTGGATTCAGCAGTCTGCAAACACTTTCTCTGCAGAGTCCCAAAACAGGCGTTTTCAGCCCAATACCGGCATTTGGAAGAAACGGCAGTAGGCACAGGGAAATATCTGCTTCTAAATCCAAAACGCAGCTATCTAACAGAACGGTTGTCAATGTGTGCACTCAACTTCCAGAGTTAAACCCGTGTGTGGATTCAGCAGTCTGCAAACACTTTCTGTGCAGAGTCCCAAAACAGGCGTTTTCAGCCCAATACCGGCATATGGAAGAAACAGCAGTAAGCACAGGGAAATATCTGCTTCTAAATCCAAAACGCAGCTATCTAACAGAACGGTTGTCAATGTGTGCACTCAACTTCCAGAGTTAAACCCGTGTGTGGATTCAGCAGTCTGCAGAGACTTTCTCTGCAGAGTCCCAAAACAGGCGTTTTCAGCCCATTACCGGCATATGGAAGAAACAGCAGTAAGCACAGGGAAATATCTGCTTCTAAATCCAAAACGCAGCTATCTAACAGAACGGTTGTCAATGTGTGCACTCAACTTCCAGAGTTAAACCCGTGTGTGGATTCAGCAGTCTGCAGAGACTTTCTCTGCAGAGTCCCAAAACAGGCGTTTTCAGCCCATTACCGGCATATGGAAGAAACAGCAGTAAGCACAGGGAAATATCTGCTTCTAAATCCAAAACGCAGCTATCTAACAGAACGGTTGTCAATGTGTGCACTCAACTTCCAGAGTTAAACCCGTGTGTGGATTCAGCAGTCTGCAGAGACTTTCTCTGCAGAGTCCCAAAACAGGCGTTTTCAGCCCAATACCGGCATTTGGAAGAAACGGCAGTAGGCACAGGGAAATATCTGCTTCTAAATCCAAAACGCAGCTATCTAACAGAACGGTTGTCAATGTGTGCACTCAACTTCCAGAGTTAAACCCGTGTGTGGATTCAGCAGTCTGCAAACACTTTCTGTGCAGAGTCTGAAAACAGGCCTTTCCGGCCCGGTACCGGCATATATAAGAAAGAGCATTAAGACTGCGTCTAAAACTCAGAAGAAACGTTTCTTTCAACCTGCTCGGCCGTGTGTTCTTTGACCTAAGGGAGTTTAATCTATGTTTAGATTCAGCGAGATAGAAACACGTTTATTCTAGGAGCTGTCTTTGGATATTCCGTAATGAATGGGAGTATATGCTGTAAAGAGAAATATCTGTTTCTAAAACCAAAATGGATCTATCCAACAGAGTGGTTGTGAATGTGTGCCTTTGGCTTAAAGAGGTAAACTGCTCTTCTCATGCAGCACTTTAGAAACCCTTTATATGCAAATTCTCATACAGACCTTTCCAGCAAAACACCAGCCTAAAGGAAATAGCAGTAAGACTGCATCTTTAACATGGACGAAACTGTTTTCAAACTGCTCTGCTGTGTGTTCATTCATATAAGAGACTTGAATATATGTTCAGATTCAGCTAATTAGCAACACGTTTCTTCCAGGAGCTGTGTTTGCCTATTCCAGAGTATACTGGAGTATAAGATGTAAAGACAAATGTCTCGTTCCAAAAGAAAAACGGATGATCTAATGGAATGGTTGTCAATGTGTGCATTCAACTTACTGAGCTAAACTGCTGTTTGTATGCAGCAGTTTAGAAAACATTTCTGTGTAGATTCTCAAATAGACATTTCCAGCAAAATACCGGCCTATAAGAAATAGCAGTAAGACTGCGTCTAAAACTCAGAGGGAACGTTTCTTTCAAACTGCTCTGCAGTGTGTTCGTTCACCAAAGGTCGTTGAATCTATGTTTGGATTCAGCGAGTTTGAAACACGTTTATTCTAGGAGCTGCATTTCGATATTCCAGAGTGTATGGGAGTAAATGCTGTAAAGAGAAATATCTGTTTCTAAAACCAAAACGGAGCTATCTAACAGAATGGTTGTGAATGTGTGCATTCAACTTAAAGGGTTAATCTGCTCTTCTTAGGCAGCAGTTTAGAAACCCTTTATATGCAAATTCTAAAATCAACATTTGCAGCAAAACACCAGCCTAAAAGAAGTAGCAGTAAGACTGCATCTATAACATAGAAGAAACGTTTTCTTCAAAATGCTCTGCTCTGTGTTCATTCAACTAAGAGTCTTGAGTATATGTTCAGATTCAGCGAGTAAGAAACACGTTTCTTCCAGGAGCTGCATTTGCATATTCCAGAGTGTACTGGAGTATAAGGTTTAAAGTGAAATATCTGGTTCTAAAACAAACACGGAGCCATCTAACAGAATGGTTGTCACTGTGTGCATTCAGCTTATTGAGATAAACTGTTGTTTCTATGCAGCAGTTTAGAAAAGATTTTTGTGCAGATTCTAAAACAGACATTCCCAGCAAAATACCGGCCTCTAAGAAATAGCAATAAGACTGCGTCTAAAACTCAAATAAAACGTTTCTTTCAAACTGCTGTGCTGTGTGTTCGTTCACCTAAGGGAGTTGAATCTATGTTTAGATTCAGCGACTTAGAAACACGTCTATTCTGGGAGCTGCGTTTGGCTATTCCAGAATGAATGGGAGTATATGCTGTAACTAGAAACACAGGCTTCTAAAACCAAAACGGAGCTAGCTAACAGAATGATTGTGAATGAGGGCATTCAACTTAACGAATTAAACTGCTCCACTTATGCAGCAGTTTACAAACCATTTGTATGGAAATTCTAAAACCAACATTTCCAGGAAAACACCAGCCTAAAAGCAATAGCAGTAACAGTGCATCTATAACATGGAAGAAATGTTTTTTTCAAACTCCTCTGCTGCGTGTTCATTCATCTAAGAGACTTCAATATATGCTCAGATTCAGCGAGTTACAAACACGTTTCTTCCAGGAGCTGCGTTTGCATATATCAGAGTGTACTGGGGTACAAGATGTAAAGGGAAATATCTGATTATACGTAGAAACCCATTTCTTTTAGGAGCTGCGTTTGGATATTCCAGAGTGAATGAGAGTATATGCTGTAAAGAGAAATAACTTCTTCTAAAACCAAAAGGCAGCTATGTAACTGAATGGTTGTCAATGCGTGCATTCACCTTCCAGAGATGAACTCGTGTGTGGATTCAGCAGTCTGCAAACACTTTCTGTGCAGAGTCCCAAAACAGGCGTTTTCAGCCCAATACCGGCATATGGAAGAAACAGCAGTAAGCACAGGGAAATATCTGCTTCTAAATCCAAAACGCAGCTATCTAACAGAACGGTTGTCAATGTGTGCACTCAACTTCCAGAGTTAAACCCGTGTGTGGATTCAGCAGTCTGCAAACACTTTCTCTGCAGAGTCCCAAAACAGGCGTTTTCAGCCCATTACCGGCATATGGAAGAAACAGCAGTAAGCACAGGGAAATATCTGCTTCTAAATCCAAAACGCAGCTATCTAACAGAACGGTTGTCAATGTGTGCACTCAACTTCCAGAGTTAAACCCGTGTGTGGATTCAGCAGTCTGCAGAGTCTTTCTCTGCAGAGTCCCAAAACAGGCGTGTTCAGCCCATTACCGGCATATGGAAGAAACAGCAGTAAGCACAGGGAAATATCTGCTTCTAAATCCAAAACGCAGCTATCTAACAGAACGGTTGTCAATGTGTGCACTCAACTTCCAGAGTTAAACCCGTGTGTGGATTCAGCAGTCTGCAAACGCTTTCTCTGCAGAGTCCCAAAACAGGCGTTTTCAGCCCATTACCGGCATATGGAAGAAACAGCAGTAAGCACAGGGAAATATCTGCTTCTAAATCCAAAACGCAGCTATCTAACAGAACGGTTGTCAATGTGTGCACTCAACTTCCAGAGTTAAACCCGTGTGTGGATTCAGCAGTCTGCAGAGACTTTCTCTGCAGAGTCCCAAGACAGGCGTTTTCAGCCCATTACCGGCATATGGAAGAAACAGCAGTAAGCACAGGGAAATATCTGCTTCTAAATCCAAAACGCAGCTATCTAACAGAACGGTTGTCAATGTGTGCACTCAACTTCCAGAGTTAAACCCGTGTGTGGATTCAGCAGTCTGCAAACACTTTCTCTGCAGAGTCCCAAAACAGGCGTTTTCAGCCCATTACCGGCATATGGAAGAAACAGCAGTAAGCACAGGGAAATATCTGCTTCTAAATCCAAAACGCAGCTATCTAACAGAACGGTTGTCAATGTGTGCACTCAACTTCCAGAGTTAAACCCGTGTGTGGATTCAGCAGTCTGCAGAGACTTTCTCTGCAGAGTCCCAAAACAGGCGTTTTCAGCCCATTACCGGCATATGGAAGAAACAGAAGTAAGCACAGGGAAATATCTGCTTCTAAATCCAAAACGCAGCTATCTAACAGAACGGTTGTCAACGTGTGCACTCAACTTCCAGAGTTAAACCCGTGTGTGGATTCAGCAGTCTGCAGAGACTTTCTCTGCAGAGTCCCAAGACAGGCGTTTTCAGCCCATTACCGGCATATGGAAGAAACAGCAGTAAGCACAGGGAAATATCTGCTTCTAAATCCAAAACGCAGCTATCTAACAGAACGGTTGTCAATGTGTGCACTCAACTTCCAGAGTTAAACCCGTGTGTGGATTCAGCAGTCTGCAGAGACTTTCTCTGCAGAGTCCCAAAACAGGCGTTTTCAGCCCATTACCGGCATATGGAAGAAACAGCAGTAAGCACAGGGAAATATCTGCTTCTAAATCCAAAACGCAGCTATCTAACAGAACGGTTGTCAATGTGTGCACTCAACTTCCAGAGTTAAACCCGTGTGTGGATTCAGCAGTCTGCAGAGACTTTCTCTGCAGAGTCCCAAAACAGGCGTTTTCAGCCCATTACCGGCATATGGAAGAAACAGAAGTAAGCACAGGGAAATATCTGCTTCTAAATCCAAAACGCAGCTATCTAACAGAACGGTTGTCAACGTGTGCACTCAACTTCCAGAGTTAAACCCGTGTGTGGATTCAGCAGTCTGCAGAGACTTTCTCTGCAGAGTCCCAAGACAGGCGTTTTCAGCCCATTACCGGCATATGGAAGAAACAGCAGTAAGCACAGGGAAATATCTGCTTCTAAATCCAAAACGCAGCTATCTAACAGAACGGTTGTCAATGTGTGCACTCAACTTCCAGAGTTAAACCCGTGTGTGGATTCAGCAGTCTGCAGAGACTTTCTCTGCAGAGTCCCAAAACAGGCGTTTTCAGCCCATTACCGGCATATGGAAGAAACAGCAGTAAGCACAGGGAAATATCTGCTTCTAAATCCAAAACGCAGCTATCTAACAGAACGGTTGTCAATGTGTGCACTCAACTTCCAGAGTTAAACCCGTGTGTGGATTCAGCAGTCTGCAGAGACTTTCTCTGCAGAGTCCCAAGACAGGCGTTTTCAGCCCATTACCGGCATATGGAAGAAACAGCAGTAAGCACAGGGAAATATCTGCTTCTAAATCCAAAACGCAGCTATCTAACAGAACGGTTGTCAATGTGTGCACTCAACTTCCAGAGTTAAACCCGTGTGTGGATTCAGCAGTCTGCAGAGACTTTCTCTGCAGAGTCCCAAAACAGGCGTTTTCAGCCCATTACCGGCATATGGAAGAAACAGCAGTAAGCACAGGGAAATATCTGCTTCTAAATTCAAAACGCAGCTATCTAACAGAACGGTTGTCAATGTGTGCACTCAACTTCCAGAGTTAAACCCGTGTGTGGATTCAGCAGTCTGCAAACACTTTCTCTGCAGAGTCCCAAAACAGGCGTTTTCAGCCCAATACCGGCATTTGGAAGAAACGGCAGTAGGCACAGGGAAATATCTGCTTCTAAATCCAAAACGCAGCTATCTAACAGAACGGTTGTCAATGTGTGCACTCAACTTCCAGAGTTAAACCCGTGTGTGGATTCAGCAGTCTGCAAACACTTTCTGTGCAGAGTCCCAAAACAGGCGTTTTCAGCCCAATACCGGCATATGGAAGAAACAGCAGTAAGCACAGGGAAATATCTGCTTCTAAATCCAAAACGCAGCTATCTAACAGAACGGTTGTCAATGTGTGCACTCAACTTCCAGAGTTAAACCCGTGTGTGGATTCAGCAGTCTGCAGAGACTTTCTCTGCAGAGTCCCAAAACAGGCGTTTTCAGCCCATTACCGGCATATGGAAGAAACAGCAGTAAGCACAGGGAAATATCTGCTTCTAAATCCAAAACGCAGCTATCTAACAGAACGGTTGTCAATGTGTGCACTCAACTTCCAGAGTTAAACCCGTGTGTGGATTCAGCAGTCTGCAGAGACTTTCTCTGCAGAGTCCCAAAACAGGCGTTTTCAGCCCATTACCGGCATATGGAAGAAACAGCAGTAAGCACAGGGAAATATCTGCTTCTAAATCCAAAACGCAGCTATCTAACAGAACGGTTGTCAATGTGTGCACTCAACTTCCAGAGTTAAACCCGTGTGTGGATTCAGCAGTCTGCAGAGACTTTCTCTGCAGAGTCCCAAAACAGGCGTTTTCAGCCCAATACCGGCATTTGGAAGAAACGGCAGTAGGCACAGGGAAATATCTGCTTCTAAATCCAAAACGCAGCTATCTAACAGAACGGTTGTCAATGTGTGCACTCAACTTCCAGAGTTAAACCCGTGTGTGGATTCAGCAGTCTGCAAACACTTTCTGTGCAGAGTCTGAAAACAGGCCTTTCCGGCCCGGTACCGGCATATATAAGAAAGAGCATTAAGACTGCGTCTAAAACTCAGAAGAAACGTTTCTTTCAACCTGCTCGGCCGTGTGTTCTTTGACCTAAGGGAGTTTAATCTATGTTTAGATTCAGCGAGATAGAAACACGTTTATTCTAGGAGCTGTCTTTGGATATTCCGTAATGAATGGGAGTATATGCTGTAAAGAGAAATATCTGTTTCTAAAACCAAAATGGATCTATCCAACAGAGTGGTTGTGAATGTGTGCCTTTGGCTTAAAGAGGTAAACTGCTCTTCTCATGCAGCACTTTAGAAACCCTTTATATGCAAATTCTCATACAGACCTTTCCAGCAAAACACCAGCCTAAAGGAAATAGCAGTAAGACTGCATCTTTAACATGGACGAAACTGTTTTCAAACTGCTCTGCTGTGTGTTCATTCATATAAGAGACTTGAATATATGTTCAGATTCAGCTAATTAGCAACACGTTTCTTCCAGGAGCTGTGTTTGCCTATTCCAGAGTATACTGGAGTATAAGATGTAAAGACAAATGTCTCGTTCCAAAAGAAAAACGGATGATCTAATGGAATGGTTGTCAATGTGTGCATTCAACTTACTGAGCTAAACTGCTGTTTGTATGCAGCAGTTTAGAAAACATTTCTGTGTAGATTCTCAAATAGACATTTCCAGCAAAATACCGGCCTATAAGAAATAGCAGTAAGACTGCGTCTAAAACTCAGAGGGAACGTTTCTTTCAAACTGCTCTGCAGTGTGTTCGTTCACCAAAGGTCGTTGAATCTATGTTTGGATTCAGCGAGTTTGAAACACGTTTATTCTAGGAGCTGCATTTCGATATTCCAGAGTGTATGGGAGTAAATGCTGTAAAGAGAAATATCTGTTTCTAAAACCAAAACGGAGCTATCTAACAGAATGGTTGTGAATGTGTGCATTCAACTTAAAGGGTTAATCTGCTCTTCTTAGGCAGCAGTTTAGAAACCCTTTATATGCAAATTCTAAAATCAACATTTGCAGCAAAACACCAGCCTAAAAGAAGTAGCAGTAAGACTGCATCTATAACATAGAAGAAACGTTTTCTTCAAAATGCTCTGCTCTGTGTTCATTCAACTAAGAGTCTTGAGTATATGTTCAGATTCAGCGAGTAAGAAACACGTTTCTTCCAGGAGCTGCATTTGCATATTCCAGAGTGTACTGGAGTATAAGGTTTAAAGTGAAATATCTGGTTCTAAAACAAACACGGAGCCATCTAACAGAATGGTTGTCACTGTGTGCATTCAGCTTATTGAGATAAACTGTTGTTTCTATGCAGCAGTTTAGAAAAGATTTTTGTGCAGATTCTAAAACAGACATTCCCAGCAAAATACCGGCCTCTAAGAAATAGCAATAAGACTGCGTCTAAAACTCAAATAAAACGTTTCTTTCAAACTGCTGTGCTGTGTGTTCGTTCACCTAAGGGAGTTGAATCTATGTTTAGATTCAGCGACTTAGAAACACGTCTATTCTGGGAGCTGCGTTTGGCTATTCCAGAATGAATGGGAGTATATGCTGTAACTAGAAACACAGGCTTCTAAAACCAAAACGGAGCTAGCTAACAGAATGATTGTGAATGAGGGCATTCAACTTAACGAATTAAACTGCTCCACTTATGCAGCAGTTTACAAACCATTTGTATGGAAATTCTAAAACCAACATTTCCAGGAAAACACCAGCCTAAAAGCAATAGCAGTAACAGTGCATCTATAACATGGAAGAAATGTTTTTTTCAAACTCCTCTGCTGCGTGTTCATTCATCTAAGAGACTTCAATATATGCTCAGATTCAGCGAGTTACAAACACGTTTCTTCCAGGAGCTGCGTTTGCATATATCAGAGTGTACTGGGGTACAAGATGTAAAGGGAAATATCTGATTATACGTAGAAACCCATTTCTTTTAGGAGCTGCGTTTGGATATTCCAGAGTGAATGAGAGTATATGCTGTAAAGAGAAATAACTTCTTCTAAAACCAAAAGGCAGCTATGTAACTGAATGGTTGTCAATGCGTGCATTCACCTTCCAGAGATGAACTCGTGTGTGGATTCAGCAGTCTGCAAACACTTTCTGTGCAGAGTCCCAAAACAGGCGTTTTCAGCCCAATACCGGCATATGGAAGAAACAGCAGTAAGCACAGGGAAATATCTGCTTCTAAATCCAAAACGCAGCTATCTAACAGAACGGTTGTCAATGTGTGCACTCAACTTCCAGAGTTAAACCCGTGTGTGGATTCAGCAGTCTGCAAACACTTTCTCTGCAGAGTCCCAAAACAGGCGTTTTCAGCCCATTACCGGCATATGGAAGAAACAGCAGTAAGCACAGGGAAATATCTGCTTCTAAATCCAAAACGCAGCTATCTAACAGAACGGTTGTCAATGTGTGCACTCAACTTCCAGAGTTAAACCCGTGTGTGGATTCAGCAGTCTGCAGAGTCTTTTTCTGCAGAGTCCCAAAACAGGCGTGTTCAGCCCATTACCGGCATATGGAAGAAACAGCAGTAAGCACAGGGAAATATCTGCTTCTAAATCCAAAACGCAGCTATCTAACAGAACGGTTGTCAATGTGTGCACTCAACTTCCAGAGTTAAACCCGTGTGTGGATTCAGCAGTCTGCAGAGACTTTCTCTGCAGAGTCCCAAAACAGGCGTTTTCAGCCCATTACCGGCATATGGAAGAAACAGCAGTAAGCACAGGGAAATATCTGCTTCTAAATCCAAAACGCAGCTATCTAACAGAACGGTTGTCAATGTGTGCACTCAACTTCCAGAGTTAAACCCGTGTGTGGATTCAGCAGTCTGCAGAGACTTTCTCTGCAGAGTCCCAAGACAGGCGTTTTCAGCCCATTACCGGCATATGGAAGAAACAGCAGTAAGCACAGGGAAATATCTGCTTCTAAATCCAAAACGCAGCTATCTAACAGAACGGTTGTCAATGTGTGCACTCAACTTCCAGAGTTAAACCCGTGTGTGGATTCAGCAGTCTGCAGAGACTTTCTCTGCAGAGTCCCAAAACAGGCGTTTTCAGCCCATTACCGGCATATGGAAGAAACAGCAGTAAGCACAGGGAAATATCTGCTTCTAAATTCAAAACGCAGCTATCTAACAGAACGGTTGTCAATGTGTGCACTCAACTTCCAGAGTTAAACCCGTGTGTGGATTCAGCAGTCTGCAAACACTTTCTCTGCAGAGTCCCAAAACAGGCGTTTTCAGCCCAATACCGGCATTTGGAAGAAACGGCAGTAGGCACAGGGAAATATCTGCTTCTAAATCCAAAACGCAGCTATCTAACAGAACGGTTGTCAATGTGTGCACTCAACTTCCAGAGTTAAACCCGTGTGTGGATTCAGCAGTCTGCAAACACTTTCTGTGCAGAGTCCCAAAACAGGCGTTTTCAGCCCAATACCGGCATATGGAAGAAACAGCAGTAAGCACAGGGAAATATCTGCTTCTAAATCCAAAACGCAGCTATCTAACAGAACGGTTGTCAATGTGTGCACTCAACTTCCAGAGTTAAACCCGTGTGTGGATTCAGCAGTCTGCAGAGACTTTCTCTGCAGAGTCCCAAAACAGGCGTTTTCAGCCCATTACCGGCATATGGAAGAAACAGCAGTAAGCACAGGGAAATATCTGCTTCTAAATCCAAAACGCAGCTATCTAACAGAACGGTTGTCAATGTGTGCACTCAACTTCCAGAGTTAAACCCGTGTGTGGATTCAGCAGTCTGCAGAGACTTTCTCTGCAGAGTCCCAAAACAGGCGTTTTCAGCCCATTACCGGCATATGGAAGAAACAGCAGTAAGCACAGGGAAATATCTGCTTCTAAATCCAAAACGCAGCTATCTAACAGAACGGTTGTCAATGTGTGCACTCAACTTCCAGAGTTAAACCCGTGTGTGGATTCAGCAGTCTGCAGAGACTTTCTCTGCAGAGTCCCAAAACAGGCGTTTTCAGCCCAATACCGGCATTTGGAAGAAACGGCAGTAGGCACAGGGAAATATCTGCTTCTAAATCCAAAACGCAGCTATCTAACAGAACGGTTGTCAATGTGTGCACTCAACTTCCAGAGTTAAACCCGTGTGTGGATTCAGCAGTCTGCAAACACTTTCTGTGCAGAGTCTGAAAACAGGCCTTTCCGGCCCGGTACCGGCATATATAAGAAAGAGCATTAAGACTGCGTCTAAAACTCAGAAGAAACGTTTCTTTCAACCTGCTCGGCCGTGTGTTCTTTGACCTAAGGGAGTTTAATCTATGTTTAGATTCAGCGAGATAGAAACACGTTTATTCTAGGAGCTGTCTTTGGATATTCCGTAATGAATGGGAGTATATGCTGTAAAGAGAAATATCTGTTTCTAAAACCAAAATGGATCTATCCAACAGAGTGGTTGTGAATGTGTGCCTTTGGCTTAAAGAGGTAAACTGCTCTTCTCATGCAGCACTTTAGAAACCCTTTATATGCAAATTCTCATACAGACCTTTCCAGCAAAACACCAGCCTAAAGGAAATAGCAGTAAGACTGCATCTTTAACATGGACGAAACTGTTTTCAAACTGCTCTGCTGTGTGTTCATTCATATAAGAGACTTGAATATATGTTCAGATTCAGCTAATTAGCAACACGTTTCTTCCAGGAGCTGTGTTTGCCTATTCCAGAGTATACTGGAGTATAAGATGTAAAGACAAATGTCTCGTTCCAAAAGAAAAACGGATGATCTAATGGAATGGTTGTCAATGTGTGCATTCAACTTACTGAGCTAAACTGCTGTTTGTATGCAGCAGTTTAGAAAACATTTCTGTGTAGATTCTCAAATAGACATTTCCAGCAAAATACCGGCCTATAAGAAATAGCAGTAAGACTGCGTCTAAAACTCAGAGGGAACGTTTCTTTCAAACTGCTCTGCAGTGTGTTCGTTCACCAAAGGTCGTTGAATCTATGTTTGGATTCAGCGAGTTTGAAACACGTTTATTCTAGGAGCTGCATTTCGATATTCCAGAGTGTATGGGAGTAAATGCTGTAAAGAGAAATATCTGTTTCTAAAACCAAAACGGAGCTATCTAACAGAATGGTTGTGAATGTGTGCATTCAACTTAAAGGGTTAATCTGCTCTTCTTAGGCAGCAGTTTAGAAACCCTTTATATGCAAATTCTAAAATCAACATTTGCAGCAAAACACCAGCCTAAAAGAAGTAGCAGTAAGACTGCATCTATAACATAGAAGAAACGTTTTCTTCAAAATGCTCTGCTCTGTGTTCATTCAACTAAGAGTCTTGAGTATATGTTCAGATTCAGCGAGTAAGAAACACGTTTCTTCCAGGAGCTGCATTTGCATATTCCAGAGTGTACTGGAGTATAAGGTTTAAAGTGAAATATCTGGTTCTAAAACAAACACGGAGCCATCTAACAGAATGGTTGTCACTGTGTGCATTCAGCTTATTGAGATAAACTGTTGTTTCTATGCAGCAGTTTAGAAAAGATTTTTGTGCAGATTCTAAAACAGACATTCCCAGCAAAATACCGGCCTCTAAGAAATAGCAATAAGACTGCGTCTAAAACTCAAATAAAACGTTTCTTTCAAACTGCTGTGCTGTGTGTTCGTTCACCTAAGGGAGTTGAATCTATGTTTAGATTCAGCGACTTAGAAACACGTCTATTCTGGGAGCTGCGTTTGGCTATTCCAGAATGAATGGGAGTATATGCTGTAACTAGAAACACAGGCTTCTAAAACCAAAACGGAGCTAGCTAACAGAATGATTGTGAATGAGGGCATTCAACTTAACGAATTAAACTGCTCCACTTATGCAGCAGTTTACAAACCATTTGTATGGAAATTCTAAAACCAACATTTCCAGGAAAACACCAGCCTAAAAGCAATAGCAGTAACAGTGCATCTATAACATGGAAGAAATGTTTTTTTCAAACTCCTCTGCTGCGTGTTCATTCATCTAAGAGACTTCAATATATGCTCAGATTCAGCGAGTTACAAACACGTTTCTTCCAGGAGCTGCGTTTGCATATATCAGAGTGTACTGGGGTACAAGATGTAAAGGGAAATATCTGATTATACGTAGAAACCCATTTCTTTTAGGAGCTGCGTTTGGATATTCCAGAGTGAATGAGAGTATATGCTGTAAAGAGAAATAACTTCTTCTAAAACCAAAAGGCAGCTATGTAACTGAATGGTTGTCAATGCGTGCATTCACCTTCCAGAGATGAACTCGTGTGTGGATTCAGCAGTCTGCAAACACTTTCTGTGCAGAGTCCCAAAACAGGCGTTTTCAGCCCAATACCGGCATATGGAAGAAACAGCAGTAAGCACAGGGAAATATCTGCTTCTAAATCCAAAACGCAGCTATCTAACAGAACGGTTGTCAATGTGTGCACTCAACTTCCAGAGTTAAACCCGTGTGTGGATTCAGCAGTCTGCAAACACTTTCTCTGCAGAGTCCCAAAACAGGCGTTTTCAGCCCATTACCGGCATATGGAAGAAACAGCAGTAAGCACAGGGAAATATCTGCTTCTAAATCCAAAACGCAGCTATCTAACAGAACGGTTGTCAATGTGTGCACTCAACTTCCAGAGTTAAACCCGTGTGTGGATTCAGCAGTCTGCAGAGTCTTTTTCTGCAGAGTCCCAAAACAGGCGTGTTCAGCCCATTACCGGCATATGGAAGAAACAGCAGTAAGCACAGGGAAATATCTGCTTCTAAATCCAAAACGCAGCTATCTAACAGAACGGTTGTCAATGTGTGCACTCAACTTCCAGAGTTAAACCCGTGTGTGGATTCAGCAGTCTGCAAACACTTTCTCTGCAGAGTCCCAAGACAGGCGTTTTCAGCCCATTACAGGCATATGGAAGAAACAGCAGTAAGCACAGGGAAATATCTGCTTCTAAATCCAAAACGCAGCTATCTAACAGAACGGTTGTCAATGTGTGCACTCAACTTCCAGAGTTAAACCCGTGTGTGGATTCAGCATTCTGCAGAGACTTTCTCTGCAGAGTCCCAAAACAGGCGTTTTCAGCCCATTACCGGCATATGGAAGAAACAGCAGTAAACACAGGGAAATATCTGCTTCTAAATCCAAAACGCAGCTATCTAACAGAACGGTTGTCAATGTGTGCACTCAACTTCCAGAGTTAAACCCGTGTGTGGATTCAGCATTCTGCAGAGACTTTCTCTGCAGAGTCCCAAAACAGGCGTTTTCAGCCCATTACCGGCATATGGAAGAAACAGCAGTAAGCACAGGGAAATATCTGCTTCTAAATCCAAAACGCAGCTATCTAACAGAACGGTTGTCAATGTGTGCACTCAACTTCCAGAGTTAAACCCGTGTGTGGATTCAGCAGTCTGCAGAGACTTTCTCTGCAGAGTCCCAAAACAGGCGTTTTCAGCCCATTACCGGCATATGGAAGAAACAGCAGTAAGCACAGGGAAATATCTGCTTCTAAATCCAAAACACATCTATCTAACAGAACGGTTGTCAATGTGTGCACTCAACTTCCAGAGTTAAACCCGTGTGTGGATTCAGCAGTCTGCAAACACTTTCTCAGCAGAGTCCCAAAACAGGCGTTTTCAGCCCATTACCGGCATATGGAAGAAACAGCAGTAAGCACAGGGAAATATCTGCTTCTAAATCCAAAACGCAGCTATCTAACAGAACGGTTGTCAATGTGTGCACTCAACTTCCAGAGTTAAACCCGTGTGTGGATTCAGCAGTCTGCAGAGACTTTCTCTGCAGAGTCCCAAAACAGGCGTTTTCAGCCCATTACCGGCATATGGAAGAAACAGCAGTAAGCACAGGGAAATATCTGCTTCTAAATCCAAAACGCAGCTATCTAACAGAACGGTTGTCAATGTGTGCACTCAACTTCCGGATTTAAACCCGTGTGTGGATTCAGCAGTCTGCAGAGACTTTCTCTGCAGAGTCCCAAAACAGGCGTTTTCAGCCCATTACCGGCATATGGAAGAAACAGCAGTAAGCACAGGGAAATATCTGCTTCTAAATCCAAAACGCAGCTATCTAACAGAACGGTTGTCAATGTGTGCACTCAACTTCCAGAGTTAAACCCGTGTGTGGATTCAGCAGTCTGCAGAGACTTTCTCTGCAGAGTCCCAAAACAGGCGTTTTCAGCCCATTACCGGCATATGGAAGAAACAGCAGTAAGCACAGGGAAATATCTGCTTCTAAATTCAAAACGCAGCTATCTAACAGAACGGTTGTCAATGTGTGCACTCAACTTCCAGAGTTAAACCCGTGTGTGGATTCAGCAGTCTGCAAACACTTTCTCTGCAGAGTCCCAAAACAGGCGTTTTCAGCCCAATACCGGCATTTGGAAGAAACGGCAGTAGGCACAGGGAAATATCTGCTTCTAAATCCAAAACGCAGCTATCTAACAGAACGGTTGTCAATGTGTGCACTCAACTTCCAGAGTTAAACCCGTGTGTGGATTCAGCAGTCTGCAAACACTTTCTGTGCAGAGTCCCAAAACAGGCGTTTTCAGCCCAATACCGGCATATGGAAGAAACAGCAGTAAGCACAGGGAAATATCTGCTTCTAAATCCAAAACGCAGCTATCTAACAGAACGGTTGTCAATGTGTGCACTCAACTTCCAGAGTTAAACCCGTGTGTGGATTCAGCAGTCTGCAGAGACTTTCTCTGCAGAGTCCCAAAACAGGCGTTTTCAGCCCATTACCGGCATATGGAAGAAACAGCAGTAAGCACAGGGAAATATCTGCTTCTAAATCCAAAACGCAGCTATCTAACAGAACGGTTGTCAATGTGTGCACTCAACTTCCAGAGTTAAACCCGTGTGTGGATTCAGCAGTCTGCAGAGACTTTCTCTGCAGAGTCCCAAAACAGGCGTTTTCAGCCCATTACCGGCATATGGAAGAAACAGCAGTAAGCACAGGGAAATATCTGCTTCTAAATCCAAAACGCAGCTATCTAACAGAACGGTTGTCAATGTGTGCACTCAACTTCCAGAGTTAAACCCGTGTGTGGATTCAGCAGTCTGCAGAGACTTTCTCTGCAGAGTCCCAAAACAGGCCTTTTCAGCCCAATACCGGCATTTGGAAGAAACGGCAGTAGGCACAGGGAAATATCTGCTTCTAAATCCAAAACGCAGCTATCTAACAGAACGGTTGTCAATGTGTGCACTCAACTTCCAGAGTTAAACCCGTGTGTGGATTCAGCAGTCTGCAAACACTTTCTGTGCAGAGTCTGAAAACAGGCCTTTCCGGCCCGGTACCGGCATATATAAGAAAGAGCATTAAGACTGCGTCTAAAACTCAGAAGAAACGTTTCTTTCAACCTGCTCGGCCGTGTGTTCTTTGACCTAAGGGAGTTTAATCTATGTTTAGATTCAGCGAGATAGAAACACGTTTATTCTAGGAGCTGTCTTTGGATATTCCGTAATGAATGGGAGTATATGCTGTAAAGAGAAATATCTGTTTCTAAAACCAAAATGGATCTATCCAACAGAGTGGTTGTGAATGTGTGCCTTTGGCTTAAAGAGGTAAACTGCTCTTCTCATGCAGCACTTTAGAAACCCTTTATATGCAAATTCTCATACAGACCTTTCCAGCAAAACACCAGCCTAAAGGAAATAGCAGTAAGACTGCATCTTTAACATGGACGAAACTGTTTTCAAACTGCTCTGCTGTGTGTTCATTCATATAAGAGACTTGAATATATGTTCAGATTCAGCTAATTAGCAACACGTTTCTTCCAGGAGCTGTGTTTGCCTATTCCAGAGTATACTGGAGTATAAGATGTAAAGACAAATGTCTCGTTCCAAAAGAAAAACGGATGATCTAATGGAATGGTTGTCAATGTGTGCATTCAACTTACTGAGCTAAACTGCTGTTTGTATGCAGCAGTTTAGAAAACATTTCTGTGTAGATTCTCAAATAGACATTTCCAGCAAAATACCGGCCTATAAGAAATAGCAGTAAGACTGCGTCTAAAACTCAGAGGGAACGTTTCTTTCAAACTGCTCTGCAGTGTGTTCGTTCACCAAAGGTCGTTGAATCTATGTTTGGATTCAGCGAGTTTGAAACACGTTTATTCTAGGAGCTGCATTTCGATATTCCAGAGTGTATGGGAGTAAATGCTGTAAAGAGAAATATCTGTTTCTAAAACCAAAACGGAGCTATCTAACAGAATGGTTGTGAATGTGTGCATTCAACTTAAAGGGTTAATCTGCTCTTCTTAGGCAGCAGTTTAGAAACCCTTTATATGCAAATTCTAAAATCAACATTTGCAGCAAAACACCAGCCTAAAAGAAGTAGCAGTAAGACTGCATCTATAACATAGAAGAAACGTTTTCTTCAAAATGCTCTGCTCTGTGTTCATTCAACTAAGAGTCTTGAGTATATGTTCAGATTCAGCGAGTAAGAAACACGTTTCTTCCAGGAGCTGCATTTGCATATTCCAGAGTGTACTGGAGTATAAGGTTTAAAGTGAAATATCTGGTTCTAAAACAAACACGGAGCCATCTAACAGAATGGTTGTCACTGTGTGCATTCAGCTTATTGAGATAAACTGTTGTTTCTATGCAGCAGTTTAGAAAAGATTTTTGTGCAGATTCTAAAACAGACATTCCCAGCAAAATACCGGCCTCTAAGAAATAGCAATAAGACTGCGTCTAAAACTCAAATAAAACGTTTCTTTCAAACTGCTGTGCTGTGTGTTCGTTCACCTAAGGGAGTTGAATCTATGTTTAGATTCAGCGACTTAGAAACACGTCTATTCTGGGAGCTGCGTTTGGCTATTCCAGAATGAATGGGAGTATATGCTGTAACTAGAAACACAGGCTTCTAAAACCAAAACGGAGCTAGCTAACAGAATGATTGTGAATGAGGGCATTCAACTTAACGAATTAAACTGCTCCACTTATGCAGCAGTTTACAAACCATTTGTATGGAAATTCTAAAACCAACATTTCCAGGAAAACACCAGCCTAAAAGCAATAGCAGTAACAGTGCATCTATAACATGGAAGAAATGTTTTTTTCAAACTCCTCTGCTGCGTGTTCATTCATCTAAGAGACTTCAATATATGCTCAGATTCAGCGAGTTACAAACACGTTTCTTCCAGGAGCTGCGTTTGCATATATCAGAGTGTACTGGGGTACAAGATGTAAAGGGAAATATCTGATTATACGTAGAAACCCATTTCTTTTAGGAGCTGCGTTTGGATATTCCAGAGTGAATGAGAGTATATGCTGTAAAGAGAAATAACTTCTTCTAAAACCAAAAGGCAGCTATGTAACTGAATGGTTGTCAATGCGTGCATTCACCTTCCAGAGATGAACTCGTGTGTGGATTCAGCAGTCTGCAAACACTTTCTGTGCAGAGTCCCAAAACAGGCGTTTTCAGCCCAATACCGGCATATGGAAGAAACAGCAGTAAGCACAGGGAAATATCTGCTTCTAAATCCAAAACGCAGCTATCTAACAGAACGGTTGTCAATGTGTGCACTCAACTTCCAGAGTTAAACCCGTGTGTGGATTCAGCAGTCTGCAAACACTTTCTCTGCAGAGTCCCAAAACAGGCGTTTTCAGCCCATTACCGGCATATGGAAGAAACAGCAGTAAGCACAGGGAAATATCTGCTTCTAAATCCAAAACGCAGCTATCTAACAGAACGGTTGTCAATGTGTGCACTCAACTTCCAGAGTTAAACCCGTGTGTGGATTCAGCAGTCTGCAGAGTCTTTCTCTGCAGAGTCCCAAAACAGGCGTGTTCAGCCCATTACCGGCATATGGAAGAAACAGCAGTAAGCACAGGGAAATATCTGCTTCTAAATCCAAAACGCAGCTATCTAACAGAACGGTTGTCAATGTGTGCACTCAACTTCCAGAGTTAAACCCGTGTGTGGATTCAGCAGTCTGCAAACGCTTTCTCTGCAGAGTCCCAAAACAGGCGTTTTCAGCCCATTACCGGCATATGGAAGAAACAGCAGTAAGCACAGGGAAATATCTGCTTCTAAATCCAAAACGCAGCTATCTAACAGAACGGTTGTCAATGTGTGCACTCAACTTCCAGAGTTAAACCCGTGTGTGGATTCAGCAGTCTGCAGAGACTTTCTCTGCAGAGTCCCAAGACAGGCGTTTTCAGCCCATTACCGGCATATGGAAGAAACAGCAGTAAGCACAGGGAAATATCTGCTTCTAAATCCAAAACGCAGCTATCTAACAGAACGGTTGTCAATGTGTGCACTCAACTTCCAGAGTAAAACCCGTGTGTGGATTCAGCAGTCTGCAAACACTTTCTCTGCAGAGTCCCAAAACAGGCGTTTTCAGCCCATTACCGGCATATGGAAGAAACAGCAGTAAGCACAGGGAAATATCTGCTTCTAAATCCAAAACGCAGCTATCTAACAGAACGGTTGTCAATGTGTGCACTCAACTTCCAGAGTTAAACCCGTCTGTGGATTCAGCAGTCTGCAGAGACTTTCTCTGCAGAGTCCCAAAACAGGCGTTTTCAGCCCATTACCGGCATATGGAAGAAACAGAAGTAAGCACAGGGAAATATCTGCTTCTAAATCCAAAACGCAGCTATCTAACAGAACGGTTGTCAACGTGTGCACTCAACTTCCAGAGTTAAACCCGTGTGTGGATTCAGCAGTCTGCAGAGACTTTCTCTGCAGAGTCCCAAGACAGGCGTTTTCAGCCCATTACCGGCATATGGAAGAAACAGAAGTAAGCACAGGGAAATATCTGCTTCTAAATCCAAAACGCAGCTATCTAACAGAACGGTTGTCAACGTGTGCACTCAACTTCCAGAGTTAAACCCGTGTGTGGATTCAGCAGTCTGCAGAGACTTTCTCTGCAGAGTCCCAAGACAGGCGTTTTCAGCCCATTACCGGCATATGGAAGAAACAGCAGTAAGCACAGGGAAATATCTGCTTCTAAATCCAAAACGCAGCTATCTAACAGAACGGTTGTCAATGTGTGCACTCAACTTCCAGAGTTAAACCCGTGTGTGGATTCAGCAGTCTGCAGAGACTTTCTCTGCAGAGTCCCAAAACAGGCGTTTTCAGCCCATTACCGGCATATGGAAGAAACAGCAGTAAGCACAGGGAAATATCTGCTTCTAAATCCAAAACGCAGCTATCTAACAGAACGGTTGTCAATGTGTGCACTCAACTTCCAGAGTTAAACCCGTGTGTGGATTCAGCAGTCTGCAAACACTTTCTCAGCAGAGTCCCAAAACAGGCGTTTTCAGCCCATTACCGGCATATGGAAGAAACAGCAGTAAGCACAGGGAAATATCTGCTTCTAAATCCAAAACGCAGCTATCTAACAGAACGGTTGTCAATGTGTGCACTCAACTTCCAGAGTTAAACCCGTGTGTGGATTCAGCAGTCTGCAGAGACTTTCTCTGCAGAGTCCCAAAACAGGCGTTTTCAGCCCATTACCGGCATATGGAAGAAACAGAAGTAAGCACAGGGAAATATCTGCTTCTAAATCCAAAACGCAGCAATCTAACAGAACGGTTGTCAACGTGTGCACTCAACTTCCAGAGTTAAACCCGTGTGTGGATTCAGCAGTCTGCAGAGACTTTCTCTGCAGAGTCCCAAAACAGGCGTTTTCAGCCCATTACCGGCATATGGAAGAAACAGCAGTAAGCACAGGGAAATATCTGCTTCTAAATCCAAAACGCAGCTATCTAACAGAACGGTTGTCAATGTGTGCACTCAACTTCCAGAGTTAAACCCGTGTGTGGATTCAGCAGTCTGCAGAGACTTTCTCTGCAGAGTCCCAAAACAGGCGTTTTCAGCCCATTACCGACATATGGAAGAAACAGCAGTAAGCACAGGGAAATATCTGCTTCTAAATCCAAAACGCAGCTATCTAACAGAACGGTTGTCAATGTGTGCACTCAACTTCCGGATTTAAACCCGTGTGTGGATTCAGCAGTCTGCAAACACTTTCTCTGCAGAGTCCCAAAACAGGCGTTTTCAGCCCATTACCGGCATATGGAAGAAACAGCAGTAAGCACAGGGAAATATCTGCTTCTAAATCCAAAACGCAGCTATCTAACAGAACGGTTGTCAATGTGTGCACTCAACTTCCAGAGTTAAACCCGTGTGTGGATTCAGCAGTCTGCAGAGACTTTCTCTGCAGAGTCCCAAAACAGGCGTTTTCAGCCCATTACCGGCATATGGAAGAAACAGCAGTAAGCACAGGGAAATATCTGCTTCTAAATCCAAAACGCAGCTATCTAACAGAACGGTTGTCAATGTGTGCACTCAACTTCCAGAGTTAAACCCGTGTGTGGATTCAGCAGTCTGCAGACACTTTCTCTGCAGAGTCCCAAAACAGGCGTTTTCAGCCCATTACCGGCATATGGAAGAAACAGCAGTAAGCACAGGGAAATATCTGCTTCTAAATCCAAAACACATCTATCTAACAGAACGGTTGTCAATGTGTGCACTCAACTTCCAGAGTTAAACCCGTGTGTGGATTCAGCAGTCTGCAAACACTTTCTCTGCAGAGTCCCAAAACAGGCGTTTTCAGCCCATTACCGGCATATGGAAGAAACAGCAGTAAGCACAGGGAAATATCTGCTTCTAAATCCAAAACGCAGCTATCTAACAGAACGGTTGTCAATGTGTGCACTCAACTTCCAGAGTTAAACCCGTGTGTGGATTCAGCAGTCTGCAGAGACTTTCTCTGCAGAGTCCCAAAACAGGCGTTTTCAGCCCATTACCGGCATATGGAAGAAACAGCAGTAAGCACAGGGAAATATCTGCTTCTAAATCCAAAACGCAGCTATCTAACAGAACGGTTGTCAATGTGTGCACTCAACTTCCAGAGTTAAACCCGTGTGTGGATTCAGCAGTCTGCAGAGACTTTCTCTGCAGAGTCCCAAAACAGGCGTTTTCAGCCCATTACCGGCATATGGAAGAAACAGCAGTAAGCACAGGGAAATATCTGCTTCTAAATCCAAAACGCAGCTATCTAACAGAACGGTTGTCAATGTGTGCACTCAACTTCCAGAGTTAAACCCGTGTGTGGATTCAGCAGTCTGCAAACACTTTCTCTGCAGAGTCCCAAAACAGGCGTTTTCAGCCCATTACCGGCATATGGAAGAAACAGCAGTAAGCACAGGGAAATATCTGCTTCTAAATCCAAAACGCAGCTATCTAACAGAACGGTTGTCAATGTGTGCACTCAACTTCCAGAGTTAAACCCGTGTGTGGATTCAGCAGTCTGCAAACACTTTCTGTGCAGAGTCTGAAAACAGGCCTTTCCGGCCCGGTACCGGCATATATAAGAAAGAGCATTAAGACTGCGTCTAAAACTCAGAAGAAACGTTTCTTTCAACCTGCTCGGCCGTGTGTTCTTTGACCTAAGGGAGTTTAATCTATGTTTAGATTCAGCGAGATAGAAACACGTTTATTCTAGGAGCTGTCTTTGGATATTCCGGAATGAATGGGAGTATATGCTGTAAAGAGAAATATCTGTTTCTAAAACCAAAATGGATCTATCTAGCAGAGTGGTTGTGAATGTGTGCCTTTGGCTTAAAGAGGTAAACTGCTCTTCTCATGCAGCACTTTAGAAACCCTTTATATGCAAATTCTCATACAGGCCTTTCCAGCAAAACACCAGCCTAAAGGAAATAGCAGTAAGACTGCATCTTTAACATGGACGAAACTGTTTTCAAACTGCTCTGCTGTGTGTTCATTCATATAAGAGACTTGAATATATGTTCAGATTCAGCTAATTAGCAACACGTTTCTTCCAGGAGCTGTGTTTGCCTATTCCAGAGTATACTGGAGTATAAGATGTAAAGACAAATGTCTCGTTCCAAAAGAAAAACGGATGATCTAATGGAATGGTTGTCAATGTGTGCATTCAACTTACTGAGCTAAACTGCTGTTTGTATGCAGCAGTTTAGAAAACATTTCTGTGTAGATTCTCAAATAGACATTTCCAGCAAAATACCGGCCTATAAGAAATAGCAGTAAGACTGCGTCTAAAACTCAGAGGGAACGTTTCTTTCAAACTGCTCTGCAGTGTGTTCGTTCACCAAAGGTCGTTGAATCTATGTTTGGATTCAGCGAGTTTGAAACACGTTTATTCTAGGAGCTGCATTTCGATATTCCAGAGTGTATGGGAGTAAATGCTGTAAAGAGAAATATCTGTTTCTAAAACCAAAACGGAGCTATCTAACAGAATGGTTGTGAATGTGTGCATTCAACTTAAAGGGTTAATCTGCTCTTCTTAGGCAGCAGTTTAGAAACCCTTTATATGCAAATTCTAAAATCAACATTTGCAGCAAAACACCAGCCTAAAAGAAGTAGCAGTAAGACTGCATCTATAACATAGAAGAAACGTTTTCTTCAAAATGCTCTGCTCTGTGTTCATTCAACTAAGAGTCTTGAGTATATGTTCAGATTCAGCGAGTAAGAAACACGTTTCTTCCAGGAGCTGCATTTGCATATTCCAGAGTGTACTGGAGTATAAGGTTTAAAGTGAAATATCTGGTTCTAAAACAAACACGGAGCCATCTAACAGAATGGTTGTCACTGTGTGCATTCAGCTTATTGAGATAAACTGTTGTTTCTATGCAGCAGTTTAGAAAAGATTTTTGTGCAGATTCTAAAACAGACATTCCC
Organism: Aotus nancymaae; assembly: GCF_030222135.1. Lineage (NCBI taxonomy): Eukaryota > Metazoa > Chordata > Mammalia > Primates > Aotidae > Aotus > Aotus nancymaae. Next base: position 122,620 of record NW_026989309.1, read on the forward strand.
AGCAAAATACCGGCCTCTAAGAAATAGCAATAAGACTGCGTCTAAAACTCAAATAAAACGTTTCTTTCAAACTGCTGTGCTGTGTGTTCGTTCACCTAAGGGAGTTGAATCTATGTTTAGATATAGCGACTTAGAAACACGTCTATTCTGGGAGCTGCGTTTGGCTATTCCAGAATGAATGGGAGTATATGCTGTAACTAGAAACACAGGCTTCTAAAACCAAAACGGAGCTAGCTAACAGAATGATTGTGAATGAGGGCATTCAACTTAACGAATTAAACTGCTCCACTTATGCAGCAGTTTACAAACCATTTGTATGGAAATTCCAAAACCAACATTTCCAGGAAAACACCAGCCTAAAAGCAATAGCAGTAACAGTGCATCTATAACATGGAAGAAATGTTTTTTTCAAACTCCTCTGCCGCGTGTTCATTCACCTAAGAGACTTCAATATATGCTCAGATTCAGCGAGTTACAAACACGTTTCTTCCAGGAGCTGCGTTTGCATATATCAGAGTGTACTGGGGTACAAGATGTAAAGGGAAATATCTGATTATACGTAGAAACCCGTTTCTTTTAGGAGCTGCGTTTGGATATTCCAGAGTGAATGAGAGTATATGCTGTAAAGAGAAATAACTTCTTCTAAAACCAAAAGGCAGCTATGTAACTGAATGGTTGTCAATGCGTGCATTCACCTTCCAGAGATGAACTCGTGTGTGGATTCAGCAGTCTGCAAACACTTTCTGTGCAGAGTCCCAAAACAGGCGTTTTCAGCCCAATACCGGCATATGGAAGAAACAGCAGTAAGCACAGGGAAATATCTGCTTCTAAATCCAAAACGCAGCTATCTAACAGAACGGTTGTCAATGTGTGCACTCAACTTCCAGAGTTAAACCCGTGTGTGGATTCAGCAGTCTGCAGAGTCTTTCTCTGCAGAGTCCCAAAACAGGCGTGTTCAGCCCATTACCGGCATATGGAAGAAACAGCAGTAAGCACAGGGAAATATCTGCTTCTAAATCCAAAACGCAGCTATCTAACAGAACGGTTGTCAATGTGTGCACTCAACTTCCAGAGTTAAACCCGTGTGTGGATTCAGCAGTCTGCAAACACTTTCTCTGCAGAGTCCCAAGACAGGCGTTTTCAGCCCATTACAGGCATATGGAAGAAACAGCAGTAAGCACAGGGAAATATCTGCTTCTAAATCCAAAACGCAGCTATCTAACAGAACGGTTGTCAATGTGTGCACTCAACTTCCAGAGTTAAACCCGTGTGTGGATTCAGCATTCTGCAGAGACTTTCTCTGCAGAGTCCCAAAACAGGCGTTTTCAGCCCATTACCGGCATATGGAAGAAACAGCAGTAAACACAGGGAAATATCTGCTTCTAAATCCAAAACGCAGCTATCTAACAGAACGGTTGTCAATGTGTGCACTCAACTTCCAGAGTTAAACCCGTGTGTGGATTCAGCATTCTGCAGAGACTTTCTCTGCAGAGTCCCAAAACAGGCGTTTTCAGCCCATTACCGGCATATGGAAGAAACAGCAGTAAGCACAGGGAAATATCTGCTTCTAAATCCAAAACGCAGCTATCTAACAGAACGGTTGTCAATGTGTGCACTCAACTTCCAGAGTTAAACCCGTGTGTGGATTCAGCAGTCTGCAGAGACTTTCTCTGCAGAGTCCCAAAACAGGCGTTTTCAGCCCATTACCGTCATATGGAAGAAACAGCAGTAAGCACAGGGAAATATCTGCTTCTAAATCCAAAACACATCTATCTAACAGAACGGTTGTCAATGTGTGCACTCAACTTCCAGAGTTAAACCCGTGTGTGGATTCAGCAGTCTGCAAACACTTTCTCTGCAGAGTCCCAAAACAGGCGTTTTCAGCCCATTACCGGCATATGGAAGAAACAGCAGTAAGCACAGGGAAATATCTGCTTCTAAATCCAAAACGCAGCTATCTAACAGAACGGTTGTCAATGTGTGCACTCAACTTCCAGAGTTAAACCCGTGTGTGGATTCAGCAGTCTGCAGAGACTTTCTCTGCAGAGTCCCAAAACAGGCGTTTTCAGCCCATTACCGGCATATGGAAGAAACAGAAGTAAGCACAGGGAAATATCTGCTTCTAAATCCAAAACGCAGCTATGTAACAGAACGGTTGTCAACGTGTGCACTCAACTTCCAGAGTTAAACCCGTGTGTGGATTCAGCAGTCTGCAGAGACTTTCTCTGCAGAGTCCCAAAACAGGCGTTTTCAGCCCATTACCGGCATATGGAAGAAACAGCAGTAAGCACAGGGAAATATCTGCTTCTAAATCCAAAACGCAGCTATCTAACAGAACGGTTGTCAATGTGTGCACTCAACTTCCAGAGTTAAACCCGTGTGTGGATTCAGCAGTCTGCAGAGACTTTCTCTGCAGAGTCCCAAAACAGGCGTTTTCAGCCCATTACCGGCATATGGAAGAAACAGCAGTAAGCACAGGGAAATATCTGCTTCTAAATCCAAAACGCAGCTATCTAACAGAACGGTTGTCAATGTGTGCACTCAACTTCCGGATTTAAACCGGTGTGTGGATTCAGCAGTCTGCAAACACTTTCTCTGCAGAGTCCCAAAACAGGCGTTTTCAGCCCTTTACCGGCATATGGAAGAAACAGCAGTAAGCACAGGGAAATATCTGCTTCTAAATCCAAAACGCAGCTATCTAACAGAACGGTTGTCAATGTGTGCACTCAACTTCCAGAGTTAAACCCGTGTGTGGATTCAGCAGTCTGCAGAGACTTTCTCTGCAGAGTCCCAAAACAGGCGTTTTCAGCCCATTACCGGCATATGGAAGAAACAGCAGTAAGCACAGGGAAATATCTGCTTCTAAATCCAAAACGCAGCTATCTAACAGAACGGTTGTCAATGTGTGCACTCAATTTCCAGAGTTAAACCCGTGTGTGGATTCAGCAGTCTGCAGAGACTTTCTCTGCAGAGTCCCAAAACAGGCGTTTTCAGCCCATTACCGGCATATGGAAGAAACAGCAGTAAGCACAGGGAAATATCTGCTTCTAAATCCAAAACACATCTATCTAACAGAACGGTTGTCAATGTGTGCACTCAACTTCCAGAGTTAAACCCGTGTGTGGATTCAGCAGTCTGCAAACACTTTCTCTGCAGAGTCCCAAAACAGGCGTTTTCAGCCCATTACCGGCATATGGAAGAAACAGCAGTAAGCACAGGGAAATATCTGCTTCTAAATCCAAAACGCAGCTATCTAACAGAACGGTTGTCAATGTGTGCACTCAACTTCCAGAGTTAAACCCGTGTGTGGATTCAGCAGTCTGCAGAGACTTTCTCTGCAGAGTCCCAAAACAGGCGTTTTCAGCCCATTACCGGCATATGGAAGAAACAGAAGTAAGCACAGGGAAATATCTGCTTCTAAATCCAAAACGCAGCTATCTAACAGAACGGTTGTCAACGTGTGCACTCAACTTCCAGAGTTAAACCCGTGTGTGGATTCAGCAGTCTGCAGAGACTTTCTCTGCAGAGTCCCAAGACAGGCGTTTTCAGCCCATTACCGGCATATGGAAGAAACAGCAGTAAGCACAGGGAAATATCTGCTTCTAAATCCAAAACGCAGCTATCTAACAGAACGGTTGTCAATGTGTGCACTCAACTTCCAGAGTTAAACCCGTGTGTGGATTCAGCAGTCTGCAGAGACTTTCTCTGCAGAGTCCCAAAACAGGCGTTTTCAGCCCATTACCGGCATATGGAAGAAACAGCAGTAAGCACAGGGAAATATCTGCTTCTAAATCCAAAACGCAGCTATCTAACAGAACGGTTGTCAATGTGTGCACTCAACTTCCAGAGTTAAACCCGTGTGTGGATTCAGCAGTCTGCAGAGACTTTCTCTGCAGAGTCCCAAAACAGGCGTTTTCAGCCCATTACCGGCATATGGAAGAAACAGCAGTAAGCACAGGGAAATATCTGCTTCTAAATCCAAAACGCAGCTATCTAACAGAACGGTTGTCAATGTGTGCACTCAACTTCCAGAGTTAAACCCGTGTGTGGATTCAGCAGTCTGCAAACACTTTCTCTGCAGAGTCCCAAAACAGGCGTTTTCAGCCCATTACCGGCATATGGAAGAAACAGCAGTAAGCACAGGGAAATATCTGCTTCTAAATCCAAAACGCAGCTATCTAACAGAACGGTTGTCAATGTGTGCACTCAACTTCCAGAGTTAAACCCGTGTGTGGATTCAGCAGTCTGCAAACACTTTCTGTGCAGAGTCTGAAAACAGGCCTTTCCGGCCCGGTACCGGCATATATAAGAAAGAGCATTAAGACTGCGTCTAAAACTCAGAAGAAACGTTTCTTTCAACCTGCTCGGCCGTGTGTTCTTTGACCTAAGGGAGTTTAATCTATGTTTAGATTCAGCGAGATAGAAACACGTTTATTCTAGGAGCTGTCTTTGGATATTCCGGAATGAATGGGAGTATATGCTGTAAAGAGAAATATCTGTTTCTAAAACCAAAATGGATCTATCTAGCAGAGTGGTTGTGAATGTGTGCCTTTGGCTTAAAGAGGTAAACTGCTCTTCTCATGCAGCACTTTAGAAACCCTTTATATGCAAATTCTCATACAGGCCTTTCCAGCAAAACACCAGCCTAAAGGAAATAGCAGTAAGACTGCATCTTTAACATGGACGAAACTGTTTTCAAACTGCTCTGCTGTGTGTTCATTCATATAAGAGACTTGAATATATGTTCAGATTCAGCTAATTAGCAACACGTTTCTTCCAGGAGCTGTGTTTGCCTATTCCAGAGTATACTGGAGTATAAGATGTAAAGACAAATGTCTCGTTCCAAAAGAAAAACGGATGATCTAATGGAATGGTTGTCAATGTGTGCATTCAACTTACTGAGCTAAACTGCTGTTTGTATGCAGCAGTTTAGAAAACATTTCTGTGTAGATTCTCAAATAGACATTTCCAGCAAAATACCGGCCTATAAGAAATAGCAGTAAGACTGCGTCTAAAACTCAGAGGGAACGTTTCTTTCAAACTGCTCTGCAGTGTGTTCGTTCACCAAAGGTCGTTGAATCTATGTTTGGATTCAGCGAGTTTGAAACACGTTTATTCTAGGAGCTGCATTTCGATATTCCAGAGTGTATGGGAGTAAATGCTGTAAAGAGAAATATCTGTTTCTAAAACCAAAACGGAGCTATCTAACAGAATGGTTGTGAATGTGTGCATTCAACTTAAAGGGTTAATCTGCTCTTCTTAGGCAGCAGTTTAGAAACCCTTTATATGCAAATTCTAAAATCAACATTTGCAGCAAAACACCAGCCTAAAAGAAGTAGCAGTAAGACTGCATCTATAACATAGAAGAAACGTTTTCTTCAAAATGCTCTGCTCTGTGTTCATTCAACTAAGAGTCTTGAGTATATGTTCAGATTCAGCGAGTAAGAAACACGTTTCTTCCAGGAGCTGCATTTGCATATTCCAGAGTGTACTGGAGTATAAGGTTTAAAGTGAAATATCTGGTTCTAAAACAAACACGGAGCCATCTAACAGAATGGTTGTCACTGTGTGCATTCAGCTTATTGAGATAAACTGTTGTTTCTATGCAGCAGTTTAGAAAAGATTTTTGTGCAGATTCTAAAACAGACATTCCCAGCAAAATACCGGCCTCTAAGAAATAGCAATAAGACTGCGTCTAAAACTCAAATAAAACGTTTCTTTCAAACTGCTGTGCTGTGTGTTCGTTCACCTAAGGGAGTTGAATCTATGTTTAGATTCAGCGACTTAGAAACACGTCTATTCTGGGAGCTGCGTTTGGCTATTCCAGAATGAATGGGAGTATATGCTGTAACTAGAAACACAGGCTTCTAAAACCAAAACGGAGCTAGCTAACAGAATGATTGTGAATGAGGGCATTCAACTTAACGAATTAAACTGCTCCACTTATGCAGCAGTTTACAAACCATTTGTATGGAAATTCCAAAACCAACATTTCCAGGAAAACACCAGCCTAAAAGCAATAGCAGTAACAGTGCATCTATAACATGGAAGAAATGTTTTTTTCAAACTCCTCTGCTGCGTGTTCATTCACCTAAGAGACTTCAATATATGCTCAGATTCAGCGAGTTACAAACACGTTTCTTCCAGGAGCTGCGTTTGCATATATCAGAGTGTACTGGGGTACAAGATGTAAAGGGAAATATCTGATTATACGTAGAAACCCGTTTCTTTTAGGAGCTGCGTTTGGATATTCCAGAGTGAATGAGAGTATATGCTGTAAAGAGAAATAACTTCTTCTAAAACCAAAAGGCAGCTATGTAACTGAATGGTTGTCAATGCGTGCATTCACCTTCCAGAGATGAACTCGTGTGTGGATTCAGCAGTCTGCAAACACTTTCTGTGCAGAGTCCCAAAACAGGCGTTTTCAGCCCAATACCGGCATATGGAAGAAACAGCAGTAAGCACAGGGAAATATCTGCTTCTAAATCCAAAACGCAGCTATCTAACAGAACGGTTGTCAATGTGTGCACTCAACTTCCAGAGTTAAACCCGTGTGTGGATTCAGCAGTCTGCAAACACTTTCTCTGCAGAGTCCCAAAACAGGCGTTTTCAGCCCATTACCGGCATATGGAAGAAACAGCAGTAAGCACAGGGAAATATCTGCTTCTAAATCCAAAACGCAGCTATCTAACAGAACGGTTGTCAATGTGTGCACTCAACTTCCAGAGTTAAACCCGTGTGTGGATTCAGCAGTCTGCAGAGTCTTTCTCTGCAGAGTCCCAAAACAGGCGTGTTCAGCCCATTACCGGCATATGGAAGAAACAGCAGTAAGCACAGGGAAATATCTGCTTCTAAATCCAAAACGCAGCTATCTAACAGAACGGTTGTCAATGTGTGCACTCAACTTCCAGAGTTAAACCCGTGTGTGGATTCAGCAGTCTGCAAACACTTTCTCTGCAGAGTCCCAAGACAGGCGTTTTCAGCCCATTACAGGCATATGGAAGAAACAGCAGTAAGCACAGGGAAATATCTGCTTCTAAATCCAAAACGCAGCTATCTAACAGAACGGTTGTCAATGTGTGCACTCAACTTCCAGAGTTAAACCCGTGTGTGGATTCAGCATTCTGCAGAGACTTTCTCTGCAGAGTCCCAAAACAGGCGTTTTCAGCCCATTACCGGCATATGGAAGAAACAGCAGTAAACACAGGGAAATATCTGCTTCTAAATCCAAAACGCAGCTATCTAACAGAACGGTTGTCAATGTGTGCACTCAACTTCCAGAGTTAAACCCGTGTGTGGATTCAGCATTCTGCAGAGACTTTCTCTGCAGAGTCCCAAAACAGGCGTTTTCAGCCCATTACCGGCATATGGAAGAAACAGCAGTAAGCACAGGGAAATATCTGCTTCTAAATCCAAAACGCAGCTATCTAACAGAACGGTTGTCAATGTGTGCACTCAACTTCCAGAGTTCAACCCGTGTGTGGATTCAGCAGTCTGCAAACACTTTCTCTGCAGAGTCCCAAAACAGGCGTTTTCAGCCCATTACCGGCATATGGAAGAAACAGCAGTAAGCACAGGGAAATATCTGCTTCTAAATCCAAAACGCAGCTATCTAACAGAACGGTTGTCAATGTGTGCACTCAACTTCCAGAGTTAAACCCGTGTGTGGATTCAGCAGTCTGCAGAGACTTTCTCTGCAGAGTCCCAAAACAGGCGTTTTCAGCCCATTACCGGCATATGGAAGAAACAGAAGTAAGCACAGGGAAATATCTGCTTCTAAATCCAAAACGCAGCTATCTAACAGAACGGTTGTCAACGTGTGCACTCAACTTCCAGAGTTAAACCCGTGTGTGGATTCAGCAGTCTGCAGAGACTTTCTCTGCAGAGTCCCAAAACAGGCGTTTTCAGCCCATTACCGGCATATGGAAGAAACAGCAGTAAGCACAGGGAAATATCTGCTTCTAAATCCAAAACGCAGCTATCTAACAGAACGGTTGTCAATGTGTGCACTCAACTTCCAGAGTTAAACCCGTGTGTGGATTCAGCAGTCTGCAGAGACTTTCTCTGCAGAGTCCCAAAACAGGCGTTTTCAGCCCATTACCGGCATATGGAAGAAACAGCAGTAAGCACAGGGAAATATCTGCTTCTAAATCCAAAACGCAGCTATCTAACAGAACGGTTGTCAATGTGTGCACTCAACTTCCAGAGTTAAACCCGTGTGTGGATTCAGCAGTCTGCAGAGACTTTCTCTGCAGAGTCCCAAAACAGGCGTTTTCAGCCCATTACCGGCATATGGAAGAAACAGCAGTAAGCACAGGGAAATATCTGCTTCTAAATCCAAAACGCAGCTATCTAACAGAACGGTTGTCAATGTGTGCACTCAACTTCCAGAGTTAAACCCGTGTGTGGATTCAGCAGTCTGCAAACACTTTCTCTGCAGAGTCCCAAAACAGGCGTTTTCAGCCCATTACCGGCATATGGAAGAAACAGCAGTAAGCACAGGGAAATATCTGCTTCTAAATCCAAAACGCAGCTATCTAACAGAACGGTTGTCAATGTGTGCACTCAACTTCCAGAGTTAAACCCGTGTGTGGATTCAGCAGTCTGCAAACACTTTCTGTGCAGAGTCTGAAAACAGGCCTTTCCGGCCCGGGTACCGGCATATATAAGAAAGAGCATTAAGACTGCGTCTAAAACTCAGAAGAAACGTTTCTTTCAACCTGCTCGGCCGTGTGTTCTTTGACCTAAGGGAGTTTAATCTATGTTTAGATTCAGCGAGATAGAAACACGTTTATTCTAGGAGCTGTCTTTGGATATTCCGGAATGAATGGGAGTATATGCTGTAAAGAGAAATATCTGTTTCTAAAACCAAAATGGATCTATCTAGCAGAGTGGTTGTGAATGTGTGCCTTTGGCTTAAAGAGGTAAACTGCTCTTCTCATGCAGCACTTTAGAAACCCTTTATATGCAAATTCTCATACAGGCCTTTCCAGCAAAACACCAGCCTAAAGGAAATAGCAGTAAGACTGCATCTTTAACATGGACGAAACTGTTTTCAAACTGCTCTGCTGTGTGTTCATTCATATAAGAGACTTGAATATATGTTCAGATTCAGCTAATTAGCAACACGTTTCTTCCAGGAGCTGTGTTTGCCTATTCCAGAGTATACTGGAGTATAAGATGTAAAGACAAATGTCTCGTTCCAAAAGAAAAACGGATGATCTAATGGAATGGTTGTCAATGTGTGCATTCAACTTACTGAGCTAAACTGCTGTTTGTATGCAGCAGTTTAGAAAACATTTCTGTGTAGATTCTCAAATAGACATTTCCAGCAAAATACCGGCCTATAAGAAATAGCAGTAAGACTGCGTCTAAAACTCAGAGGGAACGTTTCTTTCAAACTGCTCTGCAGTGTGTTCGTTCACCAAAGGTCGTTGAATCTATGTTTGGATTCAGCGAGTTTGAAACACGTTTATTCTAGGAGCTGCATTTCGATATTCCAGAGTGTATGGGAGTAAATGCTGTAAAGAGAAATATCTGTTTCTAAAACCAAAACGGAGCTATCTAACAGAATGGTTGTGAATGTGTGCATTCAACTTAAAGGGTTAATCTGCTCTTCTTAGGCAGCAGTTTAGAAACCCTTTATATGCAAATTCTAAAATCAACATTTGCAGCAAAACACCAGCCTAAAAGAAGTAGCAGTAAGACTTGCATCTATAACATAGAAGAAACGTTTTCTTCAAAATGCTCTGCTCTGTGTTCATTCAACTAAGAGTCTTGAGTATATGTTCAGATTCAGCGAGTAAGAAACACGTTTCTTCCAGGAGCTGCATTTGCATATTCCAGAGTGTACTGGAGTATAAGGTTTAAAGTGAAATATCTGGTTCTAAAACAAACACGGAGCCATCTAACAGAATGGTTGTCACTGTGTGCATTCAGCTTATTGAGATAAACTGTTGTTTCTATGCAGCAGTTTAGAAAAGATTTTTGTGCAGATTCTAAAACAGACATTCCCAGCAAAATACCGGCCTCTAAGAAATAGCAATAAGACTGCGTCTAAAACTCAAATAAAACGTTTCTTTCAAACTGCTGTGCTGTGTGTTCGTTCACCTAAGGGAGTTGAATCTATGTTTAGATTCAGCGACTTAGAAACACGTCTATTCTGGGAGCTGCGTTTGGCTATTCCAGAATGAATGGGAGTATATGCTGTAACTAGAAACACAGGCTTCGAAAACCAAAACGGAGCTAGCTAACAGAATGATTGTGAATGAGGGCATTCAACTTAACGAATTAAACTGCTCCACTTATGCAGCAGTTTACAAACCATTTGTATGGAAATTCCAAAACCAACATTTCCAGGAAAACACCAGCCTAAAAGCAATAGCAGTAACAGTGCATCTATAACATGGAAGAAATGTTTTTTTCAAACTCCTCTGCTGCGTGTTCATTCACCTAAGAGACTTCAATATATGCTCAGATTCAGCGAGTTACAAACACGTTTCTTCCAGGAGCTGCGTTTGCATATATCAGAGTGTACTGGGGTACAAGATGTAAAGGGAAATATCTGATTATACGTAGAAACCCGTTTCTTTTAGGAGCTGCGTTTGGATATTCCAGAGTGAATGAGAGTATATGCCTGTAAAGAGAAATAACTTCTTCTAAAACCAAAAAGGCAGCTATGTAACTGAATGGTTGTCAATGCGTGCATTCACCTTCCAGAGATGAACTCGTGTGTGGATTCAGCAGTCTGCAAACACTTTCTGTGCAGAGTCCCAAAACAGGCGTTTTCAGCCCAATACCGGCATATGGAAGAAACAGCAGTAAGCACAGGGAAATATCTGCTTCTAAATCCAAAACGCAGCTATCTAACAGAACGGTTGTCAATGTGTGCACTCAACTTCCAGAGTTTAACCCGGTGTGTGGATTCAGCAGTCTGCAAACACTTTCTCTGCAGAGTCCCAAAACAGGCGTTTTCAGCCCATTACCGGCATATGGAAGAAACAGCAGTAAGCACAGGGAAATATCTGCTTCTAAATCCAAAACGCAGCTATCTAACAGAACGGTTGTCAATGTGTGCACTCAACTTCCAGAGTTAAACCCGTGTGTGGATTCAGCAGTCTGCAGAGTCTTTTCTCTGCAGAGTCCCAAAACAGGCGGTGTTCAGCCCATTACCGGCATATGGAAGAAACAGCAGTAAGCACAGGGAAATATCTGCTTCTAAATCCAAAACGCAGCTATCTAACAGAACGGTTGTCAATGTGTGCACTCAACTTCCAGAGTTAAACCCGTGTGTGGATTCAGCAGTCTGCAAACACTTTCTCTGCAGAGTCCCAAGACAGGCGTTTTCAGCCCATTACAGGCATATGGAAGAAACAGCAGTAAGCACAGGGAAATATCTGCTTCTAAATCCAAAACGCAGCTATCTAACAGAACGGTTGTCAATGTGTGCACTCAACTTCCAGAGTTAAACCCGTGTGTGGATTCAGCATTCTGCAGAGACTTTCTCTGCAGAGTCCCAAAACAGGCGTTTTCAGCCCATTTACCGGCATATGGAAGAAACAGCAGTAAACACAGGGAAATATCTGCTTTCTAAATCCAAAACGCAGCTATCTAACAGAACGGTTGTCAATGTGTGCACTCAACTTCCAGAGTTAAACCCGTGTGTGGATTCAGCAGTCTGCAGAGACTTTCTCTGCAGAGTCCCAAAACAGGCGTTTTCAGCCCATTACCGGCATATGGAAGAAACAGCAGTAAGCACAGGTAAATATCTGCTTCTAAATCCAAAACGCAGCTATCTAACAGAACGGTTGTCAATGTGTGCACTCAACTTCCAGAGTTAAACCCGTGTGTGGATTCAGCAGTCTGCAGAGACTTTCTCTGCAGAGTCCCAAAACAGGCGTTTTCAGCCCATTACCGGCATATGGAAGAAACAGCAGTAAGCACAGGGAAATATCTGCTTCTAAATCCAAAACGCAGCTATCTAACAGAACGGGTTGTCAATGTGTGCACTCAACTTCCAGAGTTAAACCCGTGTGTGGATTCAGCAGTCTGCAGAGACTTTTCTGCAGAGTCCCAAAACAGGCGTTTTCAGCCCATTACCGGCATATGGAAGAAACAGCAGTAAGCACAGGGAAATATCTGCTTCTAAATCCAAAACGCAGCTATCTAACAGAACGGTTGTCAATGTGTGCACTCAACTTCCAGAGTTAAACCCGTGTGTGGATTCAGCAGTCTGCAGAGACTTTCTCTGCAGAGTCCCAAAACAGGCGTTTTCAGCCCATTACCGGCATATGGAAGAAACAGCAGTAAGCACAGGGAAATATCTGCTTCTAAATCCAAAACGCAGCTATCTAACAGAACGGTTGTCAATGTGTGCACTCAACTTCCAGAGTTAAACCCGTGTGTGGATTCAGCAGTCTGCAGAGACTTTCTCTGCAGAGTCCCAAAACAGGCGTTTTCAGCCCATTACCGGCATATGGAAGAAACAGCAGTAAGCACAGGGAAATATCTGCTTCTAAATCCAAAACGCAGCTATCTAACAGAACGGTTGTCAATGTGTGCACTCAACTTCCAGAGTTAAACCCGTGTGTGGATTCAGCAGTCTGCAGAGACTTTCTCTGCAGAGTCCCAAAACAGGCGTTTTCAGCCCATTACCGGCATATGGAAGAAACAGCAGTAAGCACAGGGAAATATCTGCTTCTAAATCCAAAACGCAGCTATCTAACAGAACGGTTGTCAATGTGTGCACTCAACTTCCAGAGTTAAACCCGTGTGTGGAATCAGCAGTCTGCAGGACACTTTCTCTGCAGAGTCCCAAAACAGGCGTTTTCAGCCCATTACCGGCATATGGAAGAAACAGCAGTAAGCACAGGGAAATATCTGCTTCTAAATCCAAAACGCAGCTATCTAACAGAACGGTTGTCAATGTGTGCACTCAACTTCCAGAGTTAAACCCGTGGTGTGGATTCATCAGTCTGCAAACACTTTCTCTGCAGAGTCCCAAAACAGGCGTTTTTCAGCCCATTACCGGCATATGGAAAGAAACAGCAGTAAGCACAGGGAAATATCTGCTTCTAAATCCAAAACGCAGCTATCTAACAGAACGGTTGTCAATGTGTGCACTCAACTTCCAGAGTTAAACCCGTGTGTGGATTCAGCAGTCTGCAGAGACTTTCTCTGCAGAGTCCCAAAACAGGCGTTTTCAGCCCATTACCGGCATATGGAAGAAACAGCAGTAAGCACAGGGAAATATCTGCTTCTAAATCCAAAACGCAGCTATCTAACAGAACGGTTGTCAATGTGTGCACTCAACTTCCAGAGTTAAACCCGTGTGTGGATTCAGCAGTCTGCAGAGACTTTCTCTGCAGAGTCCCAAAACAGCGTTTTCAGCCCATTACCGGCATATGGAAGAAACAGCAGTAAGCACAGGGAAATATCTGCTTCTAAATCCAAAACGCAGCTATCTAACAGAACGGTTGTCAATGTGTGCACTCAACTTCCAGAGTTAAACCCGTGTGTGGATTCAGCAGTCTGCAGAGACTTTCTCTGCAGAGTCCCAAAACAGGCGTTTTCAGCCCATTACCGGCATATGGAAGAAACAGCAGTAAGCACAGGGAAATATCTGCTTCTAAATCCAAAACGCAGCTATCTAACAGAACGGTTGTCAATGTGTGCACTCAACTTCCAGAGTTAAACCCGTGTGTGGATTCAGCAGTCTGCAGAGACTTTCTCTGCAGAGTCCCAAAACAGGCGTTTTCAGCCCATTACCGGCATATGGAAGAAACAGCAGTAAGCACAGGGAAATATCTGCTTCTAAATCCAAAACGCAGCTATCTAACAGAACGGTTGTCAATGTGTGCACTCAACTTCCAGAGTTAAACCCGTGTGTGGATTCAGCAGTCTGCAGAGACTTTCTCTGCAGAGTCCCAAAACAGGCGTTTTCAGCCCATTACCGGCATATGGAAGAAACAGCAGTAAGCACAGGGAAATATCTGCTTCTAAATCCAAAACGCAGCTATCTAACAGAACGGTTGTCAATGTGTGCACTCAACTTCCAGAGTTAAACCCGTGTGTGGATTCAGCAGTCTGCAAACACTTTCTCTGCAGAGTCCCAAAACAGGCGTTTTCAGCCCATTACCGGCATATGGAAGAAACAGCAGTAAGCACAGGGAAATATCTGCTTCTAAATCCAAAACGCAGCTATCTAACAGAACGGTTGTCAATGTGTGCACTCAACTTCCAGAGGTTAAACCCGTGTTGTGGGATTCAGCAGTCTGCAAACACTTTCTCTGCAGAGTCCCAAAACAGGTGTTTTTCAGCCCATTACCGGCATATGGAAGGAAACAGCAGTAAGCACAGGGAAATATCTGCCTCTAAATCCAAAACGCAGCTATCTAACAGAACGGTTGTCAATGTGTGCACTCAACTTCCAGAGTTAAACCCGTGTGTGGATTCAGCAGTCTGCAGAGACTTTCTCTGCAGAGTCCCAAAACAGGCGTTTTCAGCCCATTACCGGCATATGGAAGAAACAGCAGTAAGCACAGGGAAATATCTGCTTCTAAATCCAAAACGCAGCTATCTAACAGAACGGTTGTCAATGTGTGCACTCAACTTCCAGAGTTAAACCCGTGTTGTGGATTCAGCAGTCTGCAGAGACTTTCTCTGCAGAGTCCCAAAACAGGCGTTTTCAGCCCATTACCGGCATATGGAAGAAACAGCAGTAAGCACAGGGAAATATCTGCTTCTAAATCCAAAACGCAGCTATCTAACAGAACGGTTTGTCAATGTGTGCACTCAACTTCCAGAGTTAAACCCGTGTGTGGATTCAGCAGTCTGCAGAGACTTTCTCTGCAGAGTCCCAAGACAGGCGTTTTCAGCCCATTACCGGCATATGGAAGAAACAGCAGTAAGCACAGGGAAATATCTGCTTCTAAATCCAAAACGCAGCTATCTAACAGAACGGTTGTCAATGTGTGCACTCAACTTCCAGAGTTAAACCCGTGTGTGGATTCATCAGTCTGCAAACACTTTCTCTGCAGAGTCCCAAAACAGGCGTTTTCAGCCCATTACCGGCATATGGAAGAAACAGCAGTAAGCACAGGGAAATATCTGCTTCTAAATCCAAAACGCAGCTATCTAACAGAACGGTTTGTCAATGTGTGCACTCAACTTCCAGAGTTAAACCCGTGTGTGGATTCAGCAGTCTGCAGAGACTTTCTCTGCAGAGTCCCAAAACAGGCGTTTTCAGCCCATTACCGGCATATGGAAGAAACAGCAGTAAGCACAGGGAAATATCTGCTTCTAAATCCAAAACGCAGCTATCTAACAGAACGGTTGTCAATGTGTGCACTCAACTTCCAGAGTTAAACCCGTGTGTGGATTCAGCAGTCTGCAGAGACTTTCTCTGCAGAGTCCCAAAACAGGCGTTTTCAGCCCATTACCGGCATATGGAAGAAACAGCAGTAAGCACAGGGAAATATCTGCTTCTAAATCCAAAACGCAGCTATCTAACAGAACGGTTGTCAATGTGTGCACTCAACTTCCAGAGTTAAACCCGTGTGTGGATTCAGCAGTCTGCAGAGACTTTCTCTGCAGAGTCCCAAAACAGGCGTTTTCAGCCCATTACCGGCATATGGAAAAGAAACAGCAGTAAGCACAGGGAAATATCTGCTTCTAAATCCAAAACGCAGCTATCTAACAGAACGGTTGTCAATGTGTGCACTCAACTTCCAGAGTTTTAAACCCGTGTGTGGATTCAGCAGTCTGCAGAGACTTTCTCTGCAGAGTCCCAAAACAGGCGTTTTCAGCCCATTACCGCATATGGAAGAAACAGCAGTAAGCACAGGGAAATATCTGCTTCTAAATCCAAAACGCAGCTATCTAACAGAAACGGTTGTCAATGTTGTGCACTCAACTTCCAGAGTTAAACCCGTGTGTGGATTCAGCAGTCTGCAGAGACTTTCTCTGCAGAGTCCCAAAACAGGCGTTTTCAGCCCATTACCGGCATATGGAAGAGAACAGCAGTAAGCACAGGGAAATATCTGCTTCTAAATCCAAAACGCAGCTATCTAACAGAACGGTTGTCAATGTGTGCACTCAACTTCCAGAGTTAAACCCGTGTGTGGATTCAGCAGTCTGCAGAGACTTTCTCTGCAGAGTCCCAAAACAGGCGTTTTCAGCCCATTACCGGCATATGGAAGAAACAGCAGTAAGCACAGGGAAATATCTGCTTCTAAATCCAAAACGCAGCTATCTAACAGAACGGTTGTCAATGTGTGCACTCAACTTCCAGAGTTAAACCCGTGTGTGGATTCAGCAGTCTGCAAACACTTTCTCTGCAGAGTCCCAAAACAGGTGTTTTCAGCCCATTACCGCATATGGAAGAAACAGCAGTAAGCACAGGGGAAATATCTGCCTCTCTAAATCCAAAACGCAGCTATCTAACAGAACGGTTGTCAATGTGTGCACTCAACTTCCAGAGTTAAACCCGTTGTGTGGATTCAGCAGTCTGCAGAGACTTCTCTGCAGAGTCCCAAAACAGGCGTTTTCAGCCCATTACCGGCATATGGAAGAAACAGCAGTAAGCACAGGGAAATATCTGCTTCTAAATCCAAAACGCAGCTATCTAACAGAACGGTTGTCAATGTGTGCACTCAACTTCCAGAGTTAAACCCGTGTGGATTCAGCAGTCTGCAGAGACTTTCTCTGCAGAGTCCCAAAACAGGCGTTTTCAGCCCATTACCGGCATATGGAAGAAACAGCAGTAAGCACAGGGAAATATCTGCTTCTAAATCCAAAACGCAGCTATCTAACAGAACGGTTGTCAATGTGTGCACTCAACTTCCAGAGTTAAACCGTGTGTGGATTCAGCAGTCTGCAGAGACTTTCTCTGCAGAGTCCCAAAACAGGCGTTTTCAGCCCATTACCGGGCATATGGAAGAAACAGCAGTAAGCACAGGGAAATATCTGCTTCTAAATCCAAAACGCAGCTATCTAACAGAACGGTTGTCAATGTGTGCACTCAACTTCCAGAGTTAAACCCGTGTGTGGATTCAGCAGTCTGCAGATTCTTTCTCTGCAGAGTCCCCAAAACAGGCGTTTTCAGCCCATTACCGGCATATGGAAGAAACAGCAGTAAGCACAGGAAATATCTGCTTCTAAATCCAAAACGCAGCTATCTAACAGAACGGTTGTCATGTGTGCACTCAACTTCCAGAGTTAAACCCGTGTGTGGATTCAGCAGTCTGCAGAGACTTTCTCTGCAGAGTCCCAAAACAGGCGGTTTTCAGCCCATTACCGGCATATGGAAGAGAAACAGCAGTAAGCACAGGGAAATATCTGCTTCTAAATCCAAAACGCAGCTATCTAACAGAACGGTTGTCAATGTGTGCACTCAACTTCCAGAGTTTAAACCCGTGTGTGGATTCAGCAGTCTGCAGAGACTTTCTCTGCAGAGTCCCAAAACAGGCGTTTTCAGCCCATTACCGGCATATGGAAGAAACAGCAGTAAGCACAGGGAAATATCTGCTTCTAAATCCAAAACGCAGCTATCTAACAGAACGGTTGTCAATGGTGTGCACTCAACTTCCAGAGTTAAACCCGTGTGTGGAATCAGCAGTCTGCAGACACTTTCTCTGCAGAGTCCCAAAACAGGCGTTTTCAGCCCATTACCGGCATATGGAAGAAACAGCAGTAAGCACAGGGAAATATCTGCTTCTAAATCCAAAACGCAGCTATCTAACAGAACGGTTGTCAATGTGTGCACTCAACTTCCAGAGTTAAACCCGTGTGTGGATTCAGCAGTCTGCAGAGACTTTCTCTGCAGAGTCCCAAAACAGGCGTTTTCAGCCCATTACCGGCATATGGAAGAAACAGCAGTAAGCACAGGGAAATATCTGCTTCTAAATCCAAAACGCAGCTATCTAACAGAACGGTTGTCAATGTGTGCACTCAACTTCCAGAGTTAAACCCGTGTGTGGATTCAGCAGTCTGCAGAGACTTTCTCTGCAGAGTCCCAAAACAGGCGTTTTCAGCCCATTACCGGCATATGGAAGAAACAGCAGTAAGCACAGGGAAATATCTGCTTCTAAATCCAAACGCAGCTATCTAACAGAACGGTTGTCAATGTGTGCACTCAACTTCCAGAGTTAAACCCGTGTGTGGATTCAGCAGTCTGCAGAGACTTTCTCTGCAGAGTCCCAAAACAGGCGTTTTCAGCCCATTACCGGCATATGGAAGAAACAGCAGTAAGCACAGGGAAATATCTGCTTCTAAATCCAAAACGCAGCTATCTAACAGAACGGTTGTCAATGTGTGCACTCAACTTCCAGAGTTAAACCCGTTGTGGATTCAGCAGTCTGCAGAGACTTTCTCTGCAGAGTCCCAAAACAGGCGTTTTCAGCCCATTACCGGCATATGGAAGAAACAGCAGTAAGCACAGGGAAATATCTGCTTCTAAATCCAAAACGCAGCTATCTAACAGAACGGTTGTCAATGTGTGCACTCAACTTCCAGAGTTAACCCGTGTGTGGATTCAGCAGTCTGCAGAGACTTTCTCTGCAGAGTCCCAAAACAGGCGTTTTCAGCCCATTACCGGCATATGGAAGAAACAGCAGTAAGCACAGGGAAATATCTGCTTCTAAATCCAAAACGCAGCTATCTAACAGAACGGTTGTCAATGTGTGCACTCAACTCCAGAGTTAAACCCGTGTGTGGATTCAGCAGTCTGCAGAGACTTTCTCTGCAGAGTCCCAAAACAGGCGTTTTCAGCCCATTACCGGCATATGGAAGAAACAGCAGTAAGCACAGGGAAATATCTGCTTCTAAATCCAAAACGCAGCTATCTAACAGAACGGTTGTCAATGTGTGCACTCAACTTCCAGAGTTAAACCCGTGTGTGGATTCAGCAGTCTGCAGAGACTTTCTCTGCAGAGTCCCAAAACAGGTGTTTTCAGCCCATTACCGGCATATGGAAGAAACAGCAGTAAGCACAGGGAAATATCTGCCTCTAAATCCAAAACGCAGCTATCTAACAGAACGGTTGTCAATGTGTGCACTCAACTTCCAGAGTTAAACCCGTGTGTGGATTCAGCAGTCTGCAGAGACTTTCTCTGCAGAGTCCCAAAACAGGCGTTTTCAGCCCATACCGGCATATGGAAGAAACAGCAGTAAGCACAGGGAAATATCTGCCTCTAAATCCAAAACGCAGCTATCTAACAGAACGGTTGTCAATGTGTGCACTCAACTTCCAGAGTTAAACCCGTGTGTGGATTCAGCAGTCTGCAGAGACTTTCTCTGCAGAGTCCCAAAACAGGCGTTTTCAGCCCATTACCGGCATATGGAAGAAACAGCAGTAAGCACAGGGAAATATCTGCTTCTAAATCCAAAACGCAGCTATCTAACAGAACGGTTGTCAATGTGTGCACTCAACTTCCAGAGTTAAACCCGTGTGTGGATTCAGCAGTCTGCAGAGACTTTCTCTGCAGAGTCCCAAAACAGGCGTTTTCAGCCCATTACCGGCATATGGAAGAAACAGCAGTAAGCACAGGGAAATATCTGCTTCTAAATCCAAAACGCAGCTATCTAACAGAACGGTTGTCAATGTGTGCACTCAACTTCCAGAGTTAAACCCGTGTGTGGATTCAGCAGTCTGCAGAGACTTTCTCTGCAGAGTCCCAAGACAGGCGTTTTCAGCCCATTACCGGCATATGGAAGAAACAGCAGTAAGCACAGGGAAATATCTGCTTCTAAATCCAAAACGCAGCTATCTAACAGAACGGTTGTCAATGTGTGCACTCAACTTCCAGAGTTAAACCCGTGTGTGGATTCAGCAGTCTGCAGAGACTTTCTCTGCAGAGTCCCAAAACAGGCGTTTTCAGCCCATTACCGGCATATGGAAGAAACAGCAGTAAGCACAGGGAAATATCTGCTTCTAAATCCAAAACGCAGCTATCTAACAGAACGGTGTCAATGTGTGCACTCAACTTCCAGAGTTAAACCCGTGTGTGGATTCAGCAGTCTGCAGAGACTTTCTCTGCAGAGTCCCAAAACAGGCGTTTTCAGCCCATTACCGGCATATGGAAGAAACAGCAGTAAGCACAGGGAAATATCTGCTTCTAAATCCAAAACGCAGCTATCTAACAGAACGGTTGTCAATGTGTGCACTCAACTTCCAGAGTTAAAACCCGTGTGTGGATTCAGCAGTCTGCAGAGACTTTCTCTGCAGAGTCCCAAAACAGGCGTTTTCAGCCCATTACCGGCATATGGAAGAAACAGCAGTAAGCACAGGGAAATATCTGCTTCTAAATCCAAAACGCAGCTATCTAACAGAACGGTTGTCAATGTGTGCACTCAACTTCCAGAGTTAAACCCGGTGTGTGGATTCAGCAGTCTGCAGAGACTTTCTCTGCAGAGTCCCAAAACAGGCGTTTTCAGCCCATTACCGGCATATGGAAGAAACAGCAGT
>NW_026989310.1:0-52850 GCF_030222135.1 Aotus nancymaae
AGGAAGTACTCTATTACTAAAAACATAGACCCGCTCAGAGTAATCTTTTATATTGAATTTAACCACACTGGATATACACTATTATAAAAAATATACTCCCTCTCAATGTACTTTTTATACTGAATATAATCACACTGGAAGTACTCTTTTATAAAAAATATACTCCTTCTCAAATTACTCTTTTATATTGAATATAATCACACTGGAACTACTCTTTTATTTCTAATATAATCACACAGGAAGTACTCTATTATAAAAAACATAGACCCTCTCAGAGAACTCTTTTATATTGAATATACCCACACTGGATGTACTCTATTATAAAAAATATACTCCCTCTCAATGTACTTTTTTATACTGAATATAATCACACTGGAAGTACTCTTTTATAAAAAATGTACTCCCTCTCAAAGTCCTCTTTTATATTCAATATAATCACACTGCAACTACTCTTTTATTTTTAATATAATCACACAGTAAGTACTCTTTTATAAAAAATATAGACCCTCTCAAAGTACTCTTTTATATTGAATATAACCACACTGGATGTACTCCATTATAAAAAATATACTCCCTCACAATGTACTCTTTTATACTGAATATAATCACACTGGAAGTACTCTTTTATAAAAAATATACTCACTCTCAACTTATTCTTTTATAGTGAATATAATCACACTGGAACTACTCTTTTATTTTTAATATAATCACACAGAAAGTACTCTTTTATAAAAAATATAGACCCCCTCACAGTGCTCTTTTAAATTGAATATAATCACACTGGAAGTACTCTTTTATAAAAAATATACTCGCTTTCAAAGTATTCTTTATATTGAATATAATCACACTGGAATACTCTTTTATAAAAAATATACTACCTCTCAAAGTACTCTTTTGTACTGAATATAATCACACAGGAAATACTCTTTTATAAAAAATATAATCTCTCTCAAAGTACTCTTTTATACTGAATATAATCACACAGGAAGTACTCTTTTATAAAAAATATACTCCCTCTCAAAGTACTCTTTTATATTGAATATAATCACACTGGAACTACTCTTTTATTTTTAATATAATCACACAGGAAGTACTCTTTTATAAAAAATATAGACCCTCTCAAAGTACTCTTTTATATTGAATATAACCACACTGGATGTACTCTATTATAAAAAATATACTCCCTCACAATGTACTCTTTTATACTGAATATAATCACACTGGAAGTACTGTTTTATAAAAAATATACTCCCTCTCAACTTACTCTTTTATATTGAATATAATCACACTGGAACTACTCTCTTATTTTTAATATAATCACACAGGAAGTACTCTTTTATAAAAAATATAGACCCTCTCAAAATACTCTTTTATACTGAATATAATCACACTGGAAGTACTCTTTTATAAAAAATATACTCCCTCTTAAAGTACTCTTTTATATTGAATATAATCACACTGGAACTACTCTCTTATTTTTAATATAATCACACAGGAAGTACCCTTTTATAAAAAATATACTCCCTCTAAATGTACTCTTTTATACTGAATAAAGTCACACTGGAAGTACTCTTTTATAAATAATATAGACCCTCTCAACGTACTCTTTTATACTGAATATAATCACACAGGAACTACTCTTCTATTTTTAATATAATCCCACAGGAAGTACTCTATTATAAAAAACAGAGACACTCTCAAAGTACTCTTTTTTATTGAATATAACCACACTGGATGTACTATGTTATAAAAAATATACTCCCTGTCAATGTACTCTTTTATACTGAATATAATCACACTGGAAGTACTCTTTTATAAAAAATATACTCCCTCTCAAAGTACTCTTTTATATTGAATATAATCACACTGGAAATACTATTTTATTTTTAGTATAATCACACAGGAAGTACTGTTTTACAAAAAATATAGACCCCCTCAAAGTACTCTTTTATATTGAATATAATCACACTGGAAGTACTCTTTTATAAAAAATATACTCCGTCTCAAAGTACTCTTTTATATTGAATATAGCCACACTGGAAATACTCTTTTATAAAAAATATACTCCCTCTCAAAGTACTCTTTTGTACTGAATAGAATCACACAGGAAGTACTCTTTTATAAAAAATATAATCTCTCTCAAAGTACTCTTTTATACTGAATATAATCACACAGGAAGTACTCTTTTATACAAAATATACTCCCTCTCAATGTACTCTTTTATATTGAATATAATCAGACTGGAAGTCTCTTTTATAAAAAATATACTCCCTCGCAAAGTACTCTTTTATATTGAATATAATCACACTGGATCTACTCTCTTATTTTTAATATAATCACACAGGAAGTACTCTTTTATAAAAAACATGGACCCTCTCAAAGTACTCTTTTATACAGAATATAATCACTATGGATGTACTCTTTTAAAAAAAATATACTCCCTCACAAAGTACGCTTTTATATTGAATATAATCACACTGGAACATCTCTTTTATTTTTAATATAATCACACAGGAAGTACTCTAGTATAAAAAACATAGACCCTCTCAGAGTACTCTTTTATATTGAATATAACCACACTGGATGTACACTATTATAAGAAATATACTCCCTCTCAATGTACTTTTTGTACTGAATATAATCAAACTGGAAGTACTCTTTTATAAAAAATATACTCCTTCTCAAATTACTCTTTTATATTGAATATAATCACACTGGAACTACTCTTTTATTTTTAATATAATCACACAGGGAGTACTCTATTATAAAAAACATAGACCCTCTCAGAGAACTCTTTTATATTGAATATACCCACACTGGATGTACTCTATTATAAAAAATATACTCCCTCTCAAAGTCCTCTTTTATATTGAATATAATCACACTGCAACTACTATTTCATTTTTAATATAATCACACAGGAAGTACTCATTTATAAAAAATATGGACCCCCTCAAAGTACTCTTTTATACTGAATATAATCACACTGGAAGTACTCTTTTAAAAAAATATACTCCCTCACAAAGTACTCTTTTATATTGAATATAATCACACTGGAACTACTCTTTTATTTTTAATATAATCACACAGGAAGTACTCTATTACTAAAAACATAGACCCGCTCAGAGTAATCTTTTATATTGAATTTAACCACACTGGATGTACTCTATTATAAAAAATATACTCCCTCACAATGTACTCTTTTATACTGAATATAATCACACTGGAAGTACTCTTTTATAAAAAATATACTCCCTCTCAACTTACTCTTTTATATTGAATATAATCACACTGGATCTACTCTCTTATTTTTAATATAATCACACAGGAAGTACTCTTTTATAAAAAATATAGACGCTCTCAAAATACTCTTTTATACTGAATATAATCACACTGGAAGTACTCTTTTATAAAAAATATACTCCCTCTTAAAGTACTCTTTTATATTGAATATAATCACACTGGAACTACTCTCTTATTTTTAATATAATCACACAGGAAGTACCCTTTTATAAAAATTATACTCCCTCTAAATGTACTCTTTTATACTGAATATGATCACACTGGAACTACTCTTTTATAAAAAATATACTCCCTCTCAATGTACTCTTTTATATTGAATATAATCACACTGGAACTACTCTTTTATTTTTAATATAATCACACAGGAAATACTCTTTTATAAAAAATATGGAGCCTCTCAAAATACTCTTTTATACTGAATATAATCACACTGGAATTACTCTTTTATAAAAAATATACTCCCTCTCAAAGTACTCTTTTATATTGAATATAATCACACTGGAACTACTCTTTTATAAAAAATATACTCCCTCTCAAAGTACTCTTTTGTACTGAATAGAATCACACAGGAAGTACTCTTTTATAAAAAATATAATCTCTCTCAAAGTACTCTTTTATACTGAATATAATCACACAGGAAATACTCTTTTATACAAAATATACTCCCTCTCAATGTACTCTTTTATATTGAATATAATCAGACTGGAAGTCTCTTTTATAAAAAATATACTCCCTCGCAAAGTACTCTTTTATATTGAATATAATCACACTGGAACTACTCTTTTATTTTTAATATAATCACACAGGAAGTACTCTATTATAAAAAACATAGACCCTCTCAGAGTACTCTTTTATATTGAATATAACCACACAGGATGTACACTATTATAAAAAATATTCTCCCTCTCAATGTACTTTTTATACTGAATATAATCACACTGGAAGTACTCTTTTATAAAAAATATACTCCTTCTCAAATTACTCTTTTATATTGAATATAATCACACTGGAACTACTCTTTCATTTTTAATATAATCACACAGGATGTACTCTATTATAAAAAACATAGACCCTCTCAGAGTACTCTTTTATATTGAATATAACCACACTGGATGTACTCTATTATAAAAAATATACTCCCTCTCAATGTACTTTTTTATACTGAATATAATCACACTGGAAGTACTCTTTTATAAAAAATGTACTCCCTCTCAAAGTCCTCTTTTATATTGAATATAATCACACTGGAACTACTCTTTTATTTTTAATATAATCACACAGTAAGTACTCTTTTATAAAAAATATAGACCCTCTCAAAGTACTATTTTATATTGAATATAACCACACTGGATATACTCTATTATAAAAAATATGCTCCCTCTCAATGTACTCTTTTATATTGAATATAATCACACTGGAACTACTCTTTTATTTTTAATATAATCACACAGGAAAAACCCTTTTATAAAAAATATAGAGCCTCTCAAATTACTCTTTTATACTGAATATAATCACACTGGAATTACTCTTTTATAAAAAATATACTCCCTCTCAAAGTACTCTTTTATATTGAATATAATCACACTGGAACTACTCTATTATTTTTAATATAATCACACAGGAAGTACTCTATTATAAAAAACAGAGACACTCTCAAAGTACTCTTTTTTATTGAATATAACCACACTGGATGTACTATATTATAAAAAATATACTCCCTGTCAATGTACTCATTTATACTGAATATAATCACACTGGAAGTACTCTTTTATAAAAAATATACTCCCTCTCAAAGTCCTCTTTTATATTGAATATAATCACACTGGAACTACTTTTTTATTTTTAATATAATCACACAGGAAGTACTCTTCTATAAAAAATATAGACCCCCTCAAAGTACTCTTTTATATTGAATATAATCACACTGGAAGTACTCTTTTATAAAAAATATACTCCCTCTGAAAGTACTCTTTTATATTGAATATAATCACACTGGAATTACTCTTTTATAAAAAATATACTCCCTCTCAAAGTACTCTTTTGTACTGAATAGAATCACACAGGAAGTACTCTTTTATAAAAAATATAATCTCTCTCAAAGTACTCTTTTATACTGAATATAATCACACAGGAAGTACTCTTTTATACAAAATATACTCCCTCTCAATGTACTCTTTTATATTGAATATAATCAGACTGGAAGTCTCTTTTATAAAAAATATACTCCCTCTCAATGTACATTTTTATACCGAATATAATCACACTGGAAGTACTCTTTTATAAAAAATGTACTCCCTCTCAAAGTCCTCTTTTATATTGAATATAATCACACTGGAACTACTCTTTTATTTTTAATATAATCACACAGTAAGTACTCTTTTATAAAAAATATAGACCCTCTCAAAGTACTCTTTTATATTGAATATAACCACACTGGATGTACTCTATTATAAAAAATATACTCCCTCACACTGTACTCTTTTATACTGAATATAATCACACTGGAAGTACTCTTTTATAAAAAATATACTCCCTCTCAACTTACTCCTTTATATTGAATATAATCACACTGGAACTACTCTCTTATTTTTAATATAATCACACAGGAAGTAGTCTTTTATAAAAAATATACTCCCTCTCAAGGTACTCTTTTATACTGAATTTAATCACACTAGAAGTTCTCTTTTATAAAAAATATACTCCCTCTCAAAGTACTCTTTTATATTGAATATAATCACACTGGAAGTACTCTTTTATTAAAAATATACTCCCTCTCAATGTACTCTTTTATACAGAATGTAATCACACTGGAAGTACTCTTTTATAAAAAATATACTCCCTCTCAATGTACTCTTTTACATTGAATATAATCACACTGGAACTACTCTTTTATTTTTAATATAATCACACAGGAAATACTCTTTTATAAAAAATATAGAGCCTCTCAAACTACTCTTTTATACTGAATATAATCACACTGGAATTACTCTTTTATAAAAAATATACTCCCTCTCAAAGTACACTTTTATATTGAATATAATCACACTGGAAATACTCTTTATAAAAAATATACTTTCTCTCAATGTACTCTTTTATACTGAATATAATCACACTGGAAGTACTCTTTTATAAAAAATATACTCCCTCTTAAAGTACTCTTTTATATTGAATATAATCACACTGGAACTACTCTCTTATTTTTAATATAATCACACTGGATCTACTCATTTATAAAAAATATACTCCCTCTCAATGTACTCTTTTATATTGAATATAATCACACTGGAACTACTCTTTTATTTTTAATATAATCACACAGGAAGTACTCTTTTATAAAAAATATAGACCCTCTCAAAGTACTCTTTTATACTGAATATAATCATACTGGAACTAATCTTTTATAAAAAATATACTCCCTCTCAAAGTACTCTTTTATATTGAATATAATCACACTGGAATTACTCTTTTATAAAAAATATACTCCCTCTCAAAGTACTCTTTTGTACTGAATAGAATCACACAGGAAGTACTCTTTTATAAAAAATGTAATCTCTCTCAAAGTACTCTTTTATGCTGAATATAATCACACAGGAAGTACTCTTTTACAAAAAATATAGACCCTCTCAAAGTTCTCTTTTATATTGAATATATTCACACTGGAAGTACTCTTTTATAAAAAATATACTCTCTCTCAAACTACTCTTTTATACTGAATATAATCACACTAGAATTTCTCTTTTATAAAAAATATACTCCCTCTCAAAGTACTCTTTTATATTGAATATAATCACACTGGACGTACTCTTTTATAAAAAATATACTCCCTCTCAATGTACTCTTTTATACTGAATATAATCACACAGGAAGTACTATTTTATAAAAAATATAGACCCTCTCAATGTACTCTTCTATACTGAATATAATCACACTGGAAGTACTATTTTATAAAAAATATACTCCCTCTTAAAGTACTCTTTTATATTGAATATAATCACACTGGAACTACTCTCTTATTTTTAATATAATCACACAGGAAATACTCTTTTATAAAAATTATACTCCCTCTCAAAGTACTCTTTTGTACTGAATAGAATCACACAGGAAGTACTCTTTTATAAAAAATATAATCTCTCTCAAAGTAGTCTTTATACTGAATATAATCACACAGGAAGTACTCTTTTATAAAAAATATACTCCCTCTTAATGTACTCTTTTATATTGAATATAATCACACTGGAAGTCTCTTTTATAAAAAATATACTCCCTCGCAAAGTATTCTTTTATATTGAATATAATCACACTGGAACTACTCTTTTATTTTTAATATAATCACACAGGAAGCACTCTTTTATAAAAAATATGGACCCTCTCAAAGTACTCTTTTATACTGAATATAATCACACAGGAAGTACTCTTTTAATAAAAATATACTGCCTCACAAAGTACGCTTTTATATTGAATATAATCACACTGGAACCACTCTTTTTTTTTTAATATAATCACACAGGAAGTACTCTATTATAAAAAACATAGACCCTCTCAGAGTACTCTTTTATATTGAATATAACCACACTGGAAGTACACTATTATAAAAAATATACTCCCTCTCAATGTTCTCTTTTATACTGAATATAATCACACTGGAAGTACTCTTTTATAAAAAATATACTCCCTCTCAATGTCCTCTTTTATATTGAATATAATCACACTGGAACTACTTTTTTATTTTTAATATAATCACACAGGAAGTACTCTTTTATAAAAAATATAGACCCCCTCAAAGTACTCTTTTATATTGAATATAATCACACTGGAAGTACTCTTTTATAAAAAATATACTCCCTCTCAAAGTACTCTTTTATATTGAATATAATCACACTGGAATTACTCTTTTATAAAAAATATACTCCCTCTCAAAGTACTCTTTTGTACTGAATAGAATCACACAGGAAGTATTCTTTTATAAAAAATATACTCCCTCTCAATATAGTCTTTTATACTGAATATAATCACACTGGAAGTACTCTTTTATAAAAAATATACTCCCTCTCAATGTACTCTTTTATATTGAATATAATCACACTGGAACTACTCTTTTATTTTTAATATAATCACACAGGAAATACTCTTTTATAAAAAATATACAGCCTCTGAAAGTACTCTTTTATACTGAATATAATCACACTGGAATTACTCTTTTATAGAAAATATACTCCCTCTCAAAGTACTCTTTTGAATTGAATATAATCACACTGGAACTACTCTTTTATTTTTAATATAATCACACAGGAAGTACTCTATTATAAAAAACATAGACACTCTCAAAGTACTCTTTTATATTGAATATCACCACACTGGATGTACTATATTATAAAAAATATACTCCCTGTCAATGTACTCTTTTTTACTGAATATAATCACACTGGAAGTACTCTTTTATAAAAAATATACTCCCTCTCAAAGTACTCTTTTATATTGAATATAATCACACTGGAACTACTGTTTTATTTTTAATATAATCACACAGGAAGTACTCTTTTATAAAAAATATAGACACCCTCAAAGTACTCTTTTATATTGAATATAATCACACTGGAAGTACTCTTTTATAAAAAATATACTCCCTCTCAATGTACTCTTTTATATTGAATATAATCACACTGGAACTACTCTCTTATTTTTAATATAATCACACAGGAAGTACTATTTTATAAAAAATATGGACCCTCTCAATGTACTCTTTTATACTGAATATAATCACACTGGAAGTACCCTTTTAAAAAAAATATACTCCCTCACAAAGTACTCTTTTATATTGAATATAATCACACTGGAACTACTCTTTTATTTTTAATATAATCAAACAGGAAGTACTCTATTATAAAAAACATATACCCTCTCAGAGTACTCTTTTATACTGAATATAACCACATTGGATGTACACTATTATAAAAAATATACTCCCTCTCAATGTACTTTTTATACTGAATATAATCACACTGGAAGTACTCTTTTATAAAAAATATACTCCTTCTCAAATTTCTCTTTTATATTGAATATAATCACACTGGAACTACTCTTTCATTTTTAATATAATCACACAGGAAGTACTCTATTATAAAAAACATAGACCCTCTCAGAGAACTCTTTTATATTGAATATACCCACACTGGATGTACTCTATTATAAAAAATATACTCCCTCTCAATGTACTTTTTTATACTTAATATAATCACACTGGAAGTACTCTTTTATAAAAAATATACTCCCTCTCAATGTCCTCTTTTATATTGAATATAATCACACTGGAACTACTATTTTATTTTTAATATAATCACAAAGGAAGTACTCTTTTATAAAAATACAGACCCTCTCAAAGTTCTCTTTTATATTGAATATATTCACACTGGAAGTACTCTTTTATAAAAAATATACTCCCTCTCAAAGTACTCTTTTATACTGAATATAATCACACTAGATGTTCTCTTTTATAAAAAATATACTCCCTCTCAAAATACTCTTTTATATTGAATATAATCACACTGGAAGTACTCTTTTATAAAAAATATACTCCCTCTCAACGTACTCCTTTATACTGAATATATTCACACTGGAAGTACTCTTTTACAAAAAATATACTCCCTCTAAATGTACTCTTTTATACTGAGTATAATCACACTGGAACTACTCTTTTATAAAAAATATACTCCCTCTCACTGTACTCTTTTATATTGAATATAATCACACTGGAACTACTCTTTTATTTTTAATATAACCACACCGGAAATACTTTTTTATAAAAAATATAGAGCATCTCAAAGTACTCTTTTATAGTGACTATAATCCCACTGGATTTACTCTTTTATAAAAAATATACTCCCTCTCAAAATACTCTTTTGTATTGAATATAATCACACTGGAACTACTCTTTTTTTAATATAATCACACAGGTAGTACTCTATTATAAAAAACATAGACACTCTCAAAGTACTCTTTTATATTGAACATAACCACAATGGATGTAATATATTATAAAAAATATACTCCCTGTCAATGTACTCTTTTATACTGAATATAATCACACTGGAATTACTCTTTTATAAAAAATGTACTCCCTCTCAAAGTACTCTTTTGTACTGAATAGAATCACACAGGAAGTACTCTTTTATAAAAAATATAATCTCTCTCAAAGTACTCTTTTATACTGAATATAATCACACAGGAAGTACTCTTTTATAAAAAATATACTCCCTCTCAATGTACTCTTTTATATTGAATATAATCACACTGGAAGTCTCTTTTATAAAAAATATACTCCCTCGCAAAGTACTCTTTTTTATTGAATATAATCACACTGGAACTACTCTCTTATTTTTAATATAGTCACACAGGAAGTAGTCTTTTATAAAAAATACGGACCCTCTCAAAGTACTCTTTTATACTGAATATAATCACACTGGATGTACTCTTTTAAAAAAAATATACTCCCTCACAAAGTACGCTTTTATATTGAATATAATCACACTGGAACTACTCTTTTATTTTTAATATAATCACACAGGATGTACTCTATTATAAAAAACATAGACCCTCTCAGAGTACTCTTTTATATTGAATATAACCACACTGGATGTACACTATTATAAAAAATATACTCCCTCTCAATGTACTTTTTATACTGAATATAATCACACTGGAAGTACTCTTTTATAAAAAATATACTCCTTCTGAAATTACTCTTTTATATTGAATATAATCACACTGGAACTACTCTCTTATTTTTAATATAATCACACAGGAAGTACTCTTTTATAAAAAATATACTCCCTCTAAATGTACTCTTTTATACTGAATATAATCACACTGGAACTACTCTTTTATAAAAAATATACTCCCTCTCAATGTACTCTTTTATATTGAATATAATCACACTGGAACTTCTCTTTTATTTTTAATATAATCACACAGAAAGTACTCTTTTATAAAAAATATAGACCCTCTCAAAGTACTCTTTTATACTGAATATAATCACACTGGAACTAATCTTTTATAAAAAATATACTCCCTCTCAAAGTACTCTTTTATATTGAATATAATCACACTGGAATTACTCTTTTATAAAAAATATACTCCCTCTCAAAGTACTCTTTTGTACTGAATAGAATCACACAGGAAGTACTCTTTTATAAAAAATGTAATCTCTCTCAAAGTACTCTTTTATACTGAATATAATCACACAGGAAGTACTCTTTTATAAAAAATATACTCCCTCTCAATATACTCTTTTATATTGAATATAATCACATTGGAAGTCTCTTTTATAAAAAATATACTCCCTCGCAAAGTACTATTTTAAATTGAATATAATCACACTGGAACTACTCTCTTATTTTAATATAATCACACAGGAAGTACACTTTTATAAAAAATATGGACCCTCTCAAAGTACTCTTTTATACTGAATATAATCACACTGGAAGTACTCTTTTAAAAAAAATATACTCCCTCACAAAGTACGCTTTTATATTGAATATAATCACACTGGAACTACTCTTTTATTTTTAATATAATCACACAGGAAGTACTCAATTATAAAAACATAGACCCTCTCAGAGTACTCTTTTATATTGAGTATAACCACACTGGATATACACTATTATAAAAAATATACTCCCTCTCAATGTACTTTTTATACTGAATATAATCAAACTGGAAGTACTCTTTTATAAAAAATATACTCCATCTCAAATTACTCATTTATATTGAATATAATCACACTGGAACTACTCTCTTATTTTTAATATAATCACACAGGAAGTACTCTATTATAAAAAACATAGACCCTCTCAGAGAACTCTTTTATATTGAATATACCCACACTGGATGTACTCTATTATAAAAAATATACTCCCTCTCAATGTACTTTTTTATACTGAATATAATCACACTGGAAGTACTCTTTTATAAAAAATATACTCCCTCTCAAAGTCCTCTTTTATATTGAATATAATCACACTGCAACTACTATTTTATTTTTAACATAATCACACAGGAAATACACTTTTAAAAAAATATAGAGCCTCCCAAAGTACTCTTTTATACTGAATATAATCAAACAGGAACTACTCTTTTATTTTTAATATAATCACACAGGAAATACTCTTTTATAAAAAATATAGAGCCTCTCAAAGTACTCTTTTATATTGAATATAATCACACTGGAACTACTCTTTTATTTTTAAGATAATCACACAGGAAGTACTCTATTATAAAAAACATAGACACTCTCAAAGTACTCTTTCATATTGAATATAACCACACTGGATGTTCTATATTATAAAAAATATACTCCCTGTCAATGTACTCTTTTATACTGAATATAATCACACTGGAAGTACTCTTTTATAAAAAATATACTCCCTCTTAAAGTACTCTTTTATATTGAATATAATCACACTGGAACTACTCTCTTATTTTTAATATAATCACACAGGATGTACTCTTTTATAAAAAATATACTCCCTCTAAATGTACTCTTTTATACTGAATATAATCACACTGGAACTTCTCTTTTATAAAAAATATACTGCCTCTCAGTGTGCTCTTTTATATTAAATATAATCACACTGGAACTACTCTTTTATTTTTAATATAATCACACAGGAAATACTCTTTAATAAAAAATATAGAGCCTCACAATGTACTCTTTTATACTGAATATAATCACACTGGAATTACTCTTTTATAAAAAATATATTCCCTCTCAAAGTACTCTTTTATATTGAATATAATCACACTGGAACTACTCTTTTATTTTTAATATAATCACACAGGAAGTACTCTATTATAAAAAACATAGACACTCTCAAAGTACTCTTTTATATTGAATATAACCACACTGGATGTACTATATTATAAAAAATATACTGCCTGTCAATGTACTCTTTTATACTGAATATAATCACACTGGAAGTACTCTTTTATAAAAAATATACTCCCTCTTAAAGTACACTTTTATATTGAATATAATCACACTGGAACTACTCTCTTATTTTTAATATAATCACACAAGAAGTACTCTTTTATAAAAAATATACTCCCTCTAAATGTACTCTTTTATACTGAGTATCATCACACTGGAACTACTCTTTTATAAAAAATATACTCCCTCTCAGTGTACTCTTTTATATTGAAAATAATCACACTGGAACTACTCTTTTATTTTTAATATAATCACACAGGAAATACTCTTTTTAAAAAATATAGAGCATCTCAAAGTACTCTTTTATACTGAATATAATCACACTGGAATTACTCTTTTATAAAAAATAAACTCCCTCTCAAACTACTCTTTTATATTGAATATAATCACATTGGAACTACTCTTTTTTTTTTAATATAATCACACAGGAAGTACTCTATTATAAAAAACATAGACACTCTCAAAGTACTCTTTTATATTGAACATAACCACACTGGATGTACTATATTATAAAAAATATACTCCCTGTCAATGTACTCTTTTATACTGAATATAATCACACTGGAAGTACTCTTTTATAAAAAATATACTCCCTCTCAAAGTACTCTTTTATATTTAATATAATCACACTGGAACTACTCTTTTATTTTTAATATAATCACACAGGAAGTACTCTTTTATAAAAAATATAGACCCCCTCAAAGTACTCTTTTATATTGAATATAATCACACTGGAAGTACTCTTTTATAAAAAATATACTCCCTCTCAAAATACTCTTTTATATTGAATATAATCACACTGGAATTACTCTTTTATAAAAAATGTATTCCCTCTCAAAGTACTCTTTTGTACTGAATAGAATCACACAGGAAGTACTCTTTTATAGAAAACATAATCTCTCTCAAAGTACTCTTTTATACTGAATATAATCACATAGGAAGTTCTCTTTTATAAAAAATATACTCCCTCTCAATGTACTCTTTTATATGGAATATAATCACACTGGAAGACTCTTTTATAAAAAATATACTCCCTCGCAACGTACTCTTTTATATTGAATATAATCGCACTGGAACTACTCTCTTATTTTTAATATAATCACACAGGAAGTACTCTTTTATAAAAAATATGGACCCTCTCAAAGTACTCTTTTATACTGAATAAAATCACACTGGATGTACTCTTTTAAAAAAAATATACTCCCTCACAAAGTACGCTTTTATATTGAATATAATCACACTGGAACTACTCTCTTATTTTTAATATAATCACACAGGAAGTACTCTATTATAAAAAACATAGACCCTCTCAGAGAACTCTTTTATATTGAATATACCCACACTGGATGTACTCTAGTATAAAAAATATACTCCCTATGAATGTACTTTTTTATACTGAATATAATCACACTAGAAGTTCTCTTTTATAAAAAATATACTCCCTCTCAAAGTACTCTTTTATATTGAATATAATCACACTGGAAGTACTCTTTTATAAAAAATATACTCCCTCTCAATGTACTCTTTTATACTGAATATAATCACACTGGAATTACTCTTTTTTAAAAAATATATTCCCTCTCAAAGTACTCTTTTATATTGAGTATAATCACACTGGAACTATTCTTTTATTTTTAATATAATCACTCAGGAAGTACTCTATTATAAAAAACATAGACACTCTCAAAGTACTCTTTTATATTGAATATAACCACACTGGATGTACTATATTATAAAAAATATACTCCCTGTCAATGTACTATTTTATACTGAATATAATCACACTGGAAGTACTCTATTATAAAAAATATACTCCCTCTCAAAGTACTCTTTTATATTTAATATAATCACACTGGAAGTAGTATTTCATTTTTAGTGTAATCACACAGGAAGTACTCTTTTATAAAAAATATAGACCCCCTCAAAGTACTCTTTTATATTGAATATAATCACACAGGAAGTACTCATTTATAAAAAATATACTCCCTCT
Organism: Aotus nancymaae; assembly: GCF_030222135.1. Taxonomy (NCBI): domain Eukaryota; kingdom Metazoa; phylum Chordata; class Mammalia; order Primates; family Aotidae; genus Aotus; species Aotus nancymaae. Next base: position 15,276 of record NW_026989310.1, read on the forward strand.
CAAAGTACTCTTTTATACTGAATATAATCACACTGGAAGTACTCTTTTATAAAAAATATACTCCCTCTCAAAGTACTCTTTTATATTGAATATAATCACACTGGAAATACTCTTTATAAAAAATTTACTTTCTCTCAATGTACTCTTTTTTATTGAATATAATCACACTGGAAGTACTCTTTTATAAAAAATATACTCCCTCTCAAAGTACTCTTTTATATTGAATATAATCACACTGGAACTACTCTCTTATTTTTAATATAATCACACAGGAAGTACTCTTTTATAAAAAATATAGACCCTTTCAAAGTACTCTTTTATACTGAATATAATCACACTGGAAGTACTCTTTTATAAAAAATATACTCCCTCTTAAAGTACTCTTTTATATTGAATATAATCACACTGGAACTACTCTCTTATTTTTAATATAATCACACAGGAAGTACTCTTTTATAAAAAATATACGCCCTCTAAATGTACTCTTCTATACTGAATATAATCACACTGGAACTACTCTTTTATAAAAAATATATTCCCTCTCAAAGTACTCTTTTATATTGAGTATAATCACACTGGAACTATTCTTTTATTTTTAATATAATCACTCAGGAAGTACTCTATTATAAAAAACATAGACACTCTCAAAGTACTCTTTTATATTGAATATAACCACACTGGATGTACTATATTATATAAAATATACTCCCTGTCAATGTACTCTTTTATACTGAATATAATCACACAGAAAGTACTCTATTATAAAAAATATACTCCCTCTCAAAGTACTCTTTTATATTGAATATAATCACACTGGAACTACTATTTTATTTTTAGTATAATCACACAGGAAGTACTCATTTATAAACAATATAGACCCCTCAATGTACTCTTTTACATTGAATATAATCACACTGGAATTACTCTTTTATAAAAAATATACTCCCTCTCAAAGTACTCTTTTATATTGAATATAATCACACTGCAACTACTATTTTATTTTTAATATAATCACACAGGAAGTACTCTTTTATAAAAAATATAGACCCTCTCAAAGTTTTCTTTTATATTGAATATATTCACACTGGAAGTACTCTTTTATGAAAAATATACTCCCTCTCAAAGTACTCTTTTATACTGAATATAATCACACTAGATGTTCTCTTTTATAAAAAATATACTCCCTCTCAAAGTACTCTTTTATATTGAATATAATCACACTAGAAGTACTCTTTTATAAAAAATATACTCCCACTCAATGTACTCTTTTATACTGAATGAAGTCACACTGGAAGTACTATTTTATAAAAAATATACTCCCTCTCAATGTACTCTTTTATATTGAATATGATCACACTGGAACTACTCTTTTAATTTTAATATAATCACACAGGAAATACTCTTTTATAAAAAATATAGAGCCTCTCAAAGTACTCTTTTATACTGAATATAATCACACTGGAATTACTCTTTTATAAAAAATATACTCCCTCTCAAAGTACTATTTTATATTGAATATAATCACACTGGAACTACTCTCTTATTTTTAATATAATCACACAGGAAGTACTCTTTTATAAAAAATATAGACCCTCTCAAAGTACTCTTTTATACTGAATATAATCACACAGGAACTATTCTTTTATTTTTAATATAATCACACAGGAAATACTCTTTTATAAAAAATATAGAGCCTCTCAAAGTACTCTTTCATACTGAATATAATCACACTGGAACTACTCTTTTATTTTTAATATAATCACACAGGAAATACTCTTTTATAAAAAATATAGAGCCTCTCAAAGTACTCTTTTATACTGAATATAATCACACTGGAATTGCTCTTTTATAAAAAATATATTCCCTCTCAAAGTACTCTTTTATATTGAGTATAATCACACTGGAACTATTCTTTTATTTTTAATATAATCACTCAGGAAGTACTCTATTATAAAAAATATAGACACTCTCAAAGTACTCTTTTATATTGAATATAACCACACTGGATGTACTATATTATAAAAAATATACTCCCTGTCAATGTACTCTTTTATACTGAATATAATCACACAGGAAGTACTCTATTATAAAAAATATACTCCCTCTCAATGTACTCTTTTATATTTAATATAATCACACTGGAACTACTATTTCATTTTTAGTGTAATCACACAGGAAGTACTCTTTTATAAAAAATATAGACCCCCTCAAAGTACTCTTTTATATTGAATATAATCACACTGGAAGTACTCTTTTATAAATGATATACTCCCTCTCAAAGTACTCTTTTATATTGAATATAATCACACTGCAACTACTATTTTACTTTTAATATAATAACACAGGAAGTACTCTTTTATAAAAAATATAGACCCTCTCAAAGTTCTCTTTTATATTGAATATATTCGCACTGGAAGTACTCTTTTATAAAAAATATACTCCCTCTCAAAGTACTATTTTATACTGAATATAATCACACTACATGTTCTCTTTTATAAAAAATATACTCCCTCTCAAAGTACTCTTTTATATTGAATATAATCACACTGGAAGTACTCTTTTATAAAAAGTATACTCCCTCTCAATGTACTCTTTTATACTGAATATAATCACACTGGAAGTACTCTTTTATAAAAAATATACTCCCTCTCAATGTACTCTTTTATATTGAATATGATCACACTGGAACTACTCTTTTAATTTTAATATAATCACACAGGAAATACTCTTTTATAAAAAATATAGAGCCTCTCAAAGTACTCTTTTATACTGAATATAATCACACCGGAATTACTCTTTTATAAAAAATATACTCCCTCTCAAAGTACTCTTTTATATTGAATATAATCACACTGGAAATACTCTTTATAAAAAATATACTTTCTCTCAATGTACTCTTTTATATTGAATATAATCACACTGGAAGTACTATTTTATAAAAAATATACTCCCTCTCAAAGTACTCTTTTATATTGAATATAATCACACTGGAACTACTCTCTTATTTTTAATATAATCACACAGGAAGTACTCTTTTATAAAAAATATAGACCCTCTCAAATTACTCTTTTATACTGAATATAATCACACAGGAACTACTCTTTTATTTTTAATATAATCACACAGGATATACTCTTTTATAAAAAATATAGAGCCTCTCAAAGTACTCTATTATACTGAATATAATCACACTGGATTTACTCTTTTATAAAAAATATAGTCCCTCTCAAACTACTCTTTTTTATTGAATATAATCACACTGGAACTACTCTTTTATTTTTAATATAATCACACAGGAAGTACTCTATTTTAAAAAACATAGACACTCTCAAATTACTCTTTTATATTGAATATAACCACACTGGATGTACTATATTATAAAAAATATACTCCCTGTCAATATACTCTTTTATACTGAATATAATCACACTGGAAGTACTCTTTTATAAAAAATATACTCCCTATTAAAGTACACTTTTATATTGAATATAATCACACTGGAACTACTCTCTTATTTTTAATATAATCACACAGGAAGTACTCTTTTATAAAAAATATATTCCCTCTAAATGTACTCTTTTATACTGAGTATACTCACACTGGAACTACTCTTTAATAAAAAATATACTCCCTCTCAATGTACTCTTTTATATTGAATATAATCACACTGGAACTACTCTTTTATTTTTAATATAATCACACAGGAAATACTCTTTTATAAAAAATATAGAGCATCTCAAAGTACTCTTTTATACTGAATATAATCACACTGGAATTACTCTTTTATAAAAAATATACTCCCTCTCAAAATACTCTTTTATATTGAATATAATCACACTGGAACTACTCTTTTTTTTTTAATATAATCACACAGGAAGTACTCTATTATAAAAAACATAGACACTCTGAAAGTACTCTTTTATATTGAACATAACCACACTGGATGTACTATATTATAAAAAATATACTCCCTGTCAATGTACTCTTTTATACTGAATGTAATCACACTGGAAGTACTCTTTTATAAAAAATATACTCCCTCTCAAAGTACTCTTTTATATTGAATATAAACACACTGGAACTACTATTTTATTTTTAGTATAATCACACAGGAAGTACTCTTTTATAAAAAATATAGACCCCCTCAAAGTACTCTTTTATATTGAATATAATCACACTGGAAGTACTCTTTTATAAAAAATATACTCCCTCTCAAAGTACTCTTTTATATTGAATAAAATCACACTGGAATTACTCTTTTATAAAAAATATACTCCCTCTCAAAGTACTCTTTTGTACTGAATAGAATCACACAGGAAGTACCCTTTTATAAAAAATATAATCTCTCTCAAAGTACTCTTTTATACTGAATATAATCACACAGGAAGTACTCTTTTATCAAAAATATACTCCCTCTCAATGTACTCTTTTATATTGAATATAATCACACTGGACGACTGTTTTTTCAAAAATATACTCCCTCGCAAAGTACTTTTTATATTGAATATAATCGCACTGGAACTACTCTCTTATTTTTAATATAATCACACAGGAAGTACTCTTTTATAAAAAATATGAACCCTCTCAAAGTACTGTTTTATACTGAATGTAATCACACTGGATGTACTCTTTTCAAAAAATATACTCCCTCACAAAGTACGCTTTTATATTGAATATAATCACACTGGAACTACTCTCTTATTTTTAATATAATCACACAGGAAGTACTCTATTATAAAAAACATAGACCCTCTCAGAGAGCTCTTTTATATTGAATATACCCACACTGGATGTACTCTAGTATAAAAAATATACTCCCTCTCAATGTACTTTTTTATACTGAATATAATCACACTGGAAGTACTCTTTTATAAAAAATATACTCCCTCTCAAAGTCCTCTATAATATTGAATATAATCACACTGCAACTACTATTTTATTTGTAGTATAATCACACAGGAAGTACTCTTTTATAAAAAATATAGACCCTCTCAAAGTTCTCTTTTATATTGAATATATTCACACTGGAAGTACTGTTTTATAAAAAATATACTCCCTCTCAAAGTACTCTTTTATACTGAATATAATCACACTACATGTTCTCTTTTATAAAAAATATACTCCCTCTCAAAGTACTCTTTTATATTGAATATAATCACACTGGAAGTACTCTTTTATAAAAAATATCCTCCCGCTCAATGTACTCTTTTATACTGAATAGAATCACACTGGAAGTACTCTTTTATAAAAAATATACTCCCTCTCAATGTACTCTTTTATACTGAATATAATCACACTGGAACTACTCTTTTATTTTTAATATAATCACACAGGAAATACTCTTTTATAAAAAATATAGAGCCTCTCAAACTACTCTTTCATACTGAATATATTCACACTGGAATTACTCTTTTATAAAAAATATACTCCCTCTCAAAGTACTCTTTTATATTGAATATAATCACACTGGAAATACTCTTTATAAAAAATATACTTTCTCTCAATGTACTCTTTTATATTGAATATAATCACACTGGAAGTACTCTTTTATAAAAAATATACTCCCTCTCAAAGTACTCTTTTATATTGAATATAATCACACTGGAACTACTCTCTTATTTTTAATATAATCACACAGGAAGTACTCTTTTATAAAAAATATACGCCCTCTAAATGTACTCTTCTATACTGAATATAAGCACACAGGAACTACTCTTTTATAAAAAATATACTCCCTCTCAATGTACTCTTTTATATTGAATATAATCACACTGGAACTACTCTTTTATTTTTAATATAATCACACAGGAAATACTCTTTTATAAAAAATATAGAGCCTCTCAAAGTACTCTTTTATACTGAATATAATCACACTGGAATTACTCTTTTATAAAAAATATACTCCCTCTCAAAGTACTCTTTTATATTGAATATAATCACACTGGAACTACTCTTTTATTTTTAATATAATCACACAGGAAGTACTCTATTATAAAAAACATAGACACTCTGAAAGTACTCTTTTATATTGAATAGAACCACACTGGATGTACTATATTATAAAAAATATACTCCCTGTCAATGTACTCTTTTATACTGAATATAATCACACTGGAAGTACTCTTTTATAAAAAATATACTCCCTCTCAATGTACTCTTTTATATTGAATATAATCACACTGGAACTACTCTTTTATTTTTAATATAAACACACAGGAAATACTCTTTTATAAAAAATATAGAGCCTCTCAAAGTACTCGTTTATACTGAATATAATCACACTGGAATTACTCTTTTATAAAAAATATACTCCCTCTCAAAGTACTCTTTTATATTGAATATAATCACACTGGAAATACTCTTTATAAAAAATATATTTTCTCTCAATATACTCTTTTATATTGAATATAATCACACTGGAAGTACTCTTTTATAAAAAATATATTCCCTCTCAAAGTACCCTTTTATATTGACTATAATCACACTGGAACTACTCTCTTATTTTTAATATAATCACACAGGAAGTACTCTTTTATAAAAAATATAGACCCTCTCAAAGTACACTTTCATACTGAATATAATCACACTGGAAGTACTCTTTTATAAAAAATATATTCCCTCTCAAAGTACTCTTTTATATTGAGTATAATTACACTGGAACTACTCTCTTATTTTTAATATAATCACACAGGAAGTACTCTTTTATAAAAAATATACGCCCTCTAAATGTACTCTTCTATACTGAATATAATCACACTGGAACTACACTTTTATAAAAAATATACTCCCTCTAAATGTACTCTTTTATATTGAATATAATCACACTGGAACTACTCTTTTATTTTTAATATAATCACACAGGAAATACTCTTTTATAAAAAATATAGAGACTCTCAAAGTACTCTTTTATACTGAATATAATCACACTGGAATTACTCTTTTATAAAAAATATATTCCCTCTCAAAGTACTCTTTTATATTGAGTATAATCACACTGGAACTATTCTTTTATTTTTAATATAATCACTCAGGAAGTACTCAATTATAGAAAACATAGACACTCTCAAAGTACTCTTTTATATTGAATATAACCACACTGGATGTACTATATTATAAAAAATATACTCCCTGTCAATGTACTCTTTTATACTGAATATAATCACACTGGAAGTACTCTATTATAAAAAATATACCCCCTCTCAAAGTACTCTTTTATATTGAATATAATCACACTGCAACTACTATTTTATTTTTAATATAATAACACAGGAAGTACTCTTTGATAAAAAATATAGACCCTCTCAAAGTTCTCTTTTATATTGAATATATTCACACTGGAAGTACTCTTTTATAAAAAATATACTCCCTCTCAAAGTACTCTTTTATACTGAATATAATCACACTGGAAGTTCTCTTTTATAAAAAATACACTCCCTCTCAAAGTACTCTTTTATATTGAATATAATCACACTGGAAGTACTCTTTTATAAAAAGTATACTCCCTCTCAATGTACTCTTTTATACTGAATATAATCACACTGGAAGTACTCTTTTATAAAAAATATACTCCCTCTCAATGTACTCTTTTATATTGAATATGATCACACAGGAACTACTCTTTTATTTTTAATATAATCACACAGGATATACTCTTTTATAAAAAATATAGAGCCTCTCAAAGTACTCTATTATACTGAATATAATCACACTGGATTTACTCTTTTATAAAAAATATAGTCCCTCTCAAACTACTCTTTTTTATTGAATATAATCACACTGGAACTACTCTTTTATTTTTAATATAATCACACAGGAAGTACTCTATTTTAAAAAACATAGACACTCTCAAATTACTCTTTTATATTGAATATAACCACACTGGATGTACTATATTATAAAAAATATACTCCCGGTCAATATACTCTTTTATACTGAATATAATCACACTGGAAGTACTCTTTTATAAAAAATATACTCCCTATTAAAGTACACTTTTATATTGAATATAATCACACTGGAACTACTCTCTTATTTTTAATATAATCACACAGGAAGTACTCTTTTATAAAAAATATACTCCCTCTAAATGTACTCTTTTATACTGAGTATACTCACACTGGAACTACTCTTTAATAAAAAATATACTCCCTCTCAATGTACTCTTTTATATTGAATATAATCACACTGGAACTACTCTTTTATTTTTAATATAATCACACAGGAAATACTCTTTTATAAAAAATATAGAGCATCTCAAAGTACTCTTTTATACTGAAATTAATCACACTGGAATTACTCTTTTATAAAAAATATACTCCCTCTCAAAATACTCTTTTATATTGAATATAATCACACTGGAACTACTCTTTTTTTTTTAATATAATCACACAGGAAGTACTCTATTATAAAAAACATAGACACTCTGAAAGTACTCTTTTATATTGAACATAACCACACTGGATGTACTATATTATAAAAAATATACTCCCTGTCAATGTACTCTTTTATACTGAATATAATCACACTGGAAGTACTCTTTTATAAAAAATATACTCCCTCTCAAAGTACTCTTTTATATTGAATATAAACACACTGGAACTACTATTTTATTTTTAGTATAATCACACAGGAAGTACTCTTTTATAAAAAATATAGACCCCCTCAAAGTACTCTTTTATATTGAATATAATCACACTGGAAGTACTCTTTTATAAAAAATATACTCCCTCTCAAAGTACTCTTTTATATTGAATAAAATCACACTGGAATTACTCTTTTATAAAAAATATACTCCCTCTCAAAGTACTCTTTTGTACTGAATAGAATCACACAGGAAGTACCCTTTTATAAAAAATATAATCTCTCTCAAAGTACTCTTTTATACTGAATATAATCACACAGGAAGTACTCTTTTATCAAAAATATACTCCCTCTCAATGTACTCTTTTATATTGAATATAATCACACTGGAAGACAGTTTTTTCAAAAATATACTCCCTCGCAAAGTACTTTTTATATTGAATATAATCGCACTGGAATTACTCTCTTATTTTTAATATAATCACACAGGAAGTACTCTTTTATAAAAAATATGAACCCTCTCAAAGTACTGTTTTATACTGAATGTAATCACACTGGATGTACTCTTTTCAAAAAATATACTCCCTCACAAAGTACGCTTTTATATTGAATATAATCACACTGGAACTACTCTCTTATTTTTAATATAATCACACAGGAAGTACTCTATTATAAAAAACATAGACCCTCTCAGAGAGCTCTTTTATATTGAATATACCCACACTGGATGTACTCTAGTATAAAAAATATACTCCCTCTCAATGTACTTTTTTATACTGAATATAATCACACTGGAAGTACTCTTTTATAAAAAATATACTCCCTCTCAAAGTCCTCTATAATATTGAATATAATCACACTGCAACTACTATTTTATTTGTAGTATAATCACACAGGAAGTACTCTTTTATAAAAAATATAGACACTCTCAAAGTTCTCTTTTATATTGAATATATTCACACTGGAAGTACTGTTTTATAAAAAATATACTCCCTCTCAAAGTACTCTTTTATACTGAATATAATCACACTACATGTTCTCTTTTATAAAAAATATACTCCCTCTCAAAGTACTCTTTTATATTGAATATAATCACACTGGAAGTACTCTTTTATAAAAAATATCCTCCCGCTCAATGTACTCTTTTATACTGAATAGAATCACACTGGAAGTACTCTTTTATAAAAAATATACTCCCTCTCAATGTACTCTTTTATACTGAATATAATCACACTGGAACTACTCTTTTATTTTTAATATAATCACACAGGAAATACTCTTTTATAAAAAATATAGAGCCTCTCAAACTACTCTTTCATACTGAATATATTCACACTGGAATTACTCTTTTATAAAAAATATACTCCCTCTCAAAGTACTCTTTTATATTGAATATAATCACACTGGAAATACTCTTTATAAAAAATATACTTTCTCTCAATGTACTCTTTTATATTGAATATAATCACACTGGAAGTACTCTTTTATAAAAAATATACTCCCTCTCAAAGTACTCTTTTATATTGAATATAATCACACTGGAACTACTCTCTTATTTTTAATATAATCACACAGGAAGTACTCTTTTATAAAAAATATACGCCCTCTAAATGTACTCTTCTATACTGAATATAAGCACACAGGAACTACTCTTTTATAAAAAATATACTCCCTCTCAATGTACTCTTTTATATTGAATATAATCACACTGGAACTACTCTTTTATTTTTAATATAATCACACAGGAAATACTCTTTTATAAAAAATATAGAGCCTCTCAAAGTACTCTTTTATACTGAATATAATCACACTGGAATTACTCTTTTATAAAAAATATACTCCCTCTCAAAGTACTCTTTTATATTGAATATAATCACACTGGAACTACTCTTTTATTTTTAATATAATCACACAGGAAGTACTCTATTATAAAAAACATAGACACTCTGAAAGTACTCTTTTATATTGAATAGAACCACACTGGATGTACTATATTATAAAAAATATACTCCCTGTCAATGTACTCTTTTATACTGAATATAATCACACTGGAAGTACTCTTTTATAAAAAATATACTCCCTCTCAATGTACTCTTTTATATTGAATATAATCACACTGGAACTACTCTTTTATTTTTAATATAAACACACAGGAAATACTCTTTTATAAAAAATATAGAGCCTCTCAAAGTACTCGTTTATACTGAATATAATCACACTGGAATTACTCTTTTATAAAAAATATACTCCCTCTCAAAGTACTCTTTTATATTGAATATAATCACACTGGAAATACTCTTTATAAAAAATATATTTTCTCTCAATATACTCTTTTATATTGAATATAATCACACTGGAAGTACTCTTTTATAAAAAATATATTCCCTCTCAAAGTACCCTTTTATATTGACTATAATCACACTGGAACTACTCTCTTATTTTTAATATAATCACACAGGAAGTACTCTTTTATAAAAAATATAGACCCTCTCAAAGTACACTTTCATACTGAATATAATCACACTGGAAGTACTCTTTTATAAAAAATATATTCCCTCTCAAAGTACTCTTTTATATTGAGTATAATTACACTGGAACTACTCTCTTATTTTTAATATAATCACACAGGAAGTACTCTTTTATAAAAAATATACGCCCTCTAAATGTACTCTTCTATACTGAATATAATCACACTGGAACTACACTTTTATAAAAAATATACTCCCTCTAAATGTACTCTTTTATATTGAATATAATCACACTGGAACTACTCTTTTATTTTTAATATAATCACACAGGAAATACTCTTTTATAAAAAATATAGAGACTCTCAAAGTACTCTTTTATACTGAATATAATCACACTGGAATTACTCTTTTATAAAAAATATATTCCCTCTCAAAGTACTCTTTTATATTGAGTATAATCACACTGGAACTATTCTTTTATTTTTAATATAATCACTCAGGAAGTACTCAATTATAGAAAACATAGACACTCTCAAAGTACTCTTTTATATTGAATATAACCACACTGGATGTACTATATTATAAAAAATATACTCCCTGTCAATGTACTCTTTTATACTGAATATAATCACACTGGAAGTACTCTATTATAAAAAATATACCCCCTCTCAAAGTACTCTTTTATATTGAATATAATCACACTGCAACTACTATTTTATTTTTAATATAATAACACAGGAAGTACTCTTTGATAAAAAATATAGACCCTCTCAAAGTTCTCTTTTATATTGAATATATTCACACTGGAAGTACTCTTTTATAAAAAATATACTCCCTCTCAAAGTACTCTTTTATACTGAATATAATCACACTGGAAGTTCTCTTTTATAAAAAATACACTCTCTCTCAAAGTACTCTTTTATATTGAATATAATCACACTCGAAGTACTCTTTTATAAAAAGTATACTCCCTCTCAAAGTTCTCTTTTATACTGAATATAATCACACTGGAAGTACTCTTTTATAAAAAATATACTCCCTCTCAATGTACTCTTTTATATTGAATATGATCACACTGGAACTACTCTTTTAATTTTAATATAATCACACAGGAAATACTCTTTTATAAAAAATATAGAGCCTCTCAAAGTACTCTTTTATACTGAATATAATCACACCGGAATTACTCTTTTATAAAAAATATACTCCCTCTCAAAGTACTCTTTTATATTGAATATAATCACACTGGAAATACTCTTTATAAAAAATATACTTTCTCTCAATGTACTCTTTTATATTGAATATAATCACACTGGAAGTACTATTTTATAAAAAATATACTCCCTCTCAAAGTACTCTTTTATATTGAATATAATCACACTGGAACTACTCTCGTATTTTTAATATAATCACACAGGAAGTACTCTTTTATAAAAAATATAGACCCTCTCAAATTACTCTTTTATACTTAATATAATCACACAGGAACTACTCTTTTATTTTTAATATAATCACACAGGAAATACTCTTTTATAAAAAACATAGAGCCTCTCAAACTACTCTTTTATACTGAATATAATCACACTGGAATTACTCTTTTATAAAAATACACTCCCTCTCAAAGTACTCTTTTATATTGAATATAATCACACTGGAAATACTCTTTATAAAAAATATACTTTCTCTCAATGTACTCTTTTATATTGAATATAATCACACTGGAAGTACTCTTTTATAAAAAATATACTCCTTCTCAAAGTACTCTTTTATATTGAATATAATCACACTGGAACTACTCTCTTATTTTTCATATAATCACAGAGGAATTACTCTTTTATAAAAAATATAGACCCTCTCAAAGTACTCTTTTTTACTGAATATAATCACACTGGAAGTACTCTTTTATAAAAAATATACTCCCTCTTAAAGTACTCTTTTATATTGAATATAATCACACTGGAACTACTCTCTTATTTTTAATATAATCACAGAGGAATTACTCTTTTATAAAAAATATAGAGCCTCTCAAAGTACTCTTTTTTACTGAATATAATCACACTGGAAATACTCTTTATAGAAAATATACTTTCTCTCAATGTACTCTTTTATATTGAATATAATCACACTGGAAGTACTATTTTATAAAAAATATACTCCCTCTCAAAGTACTGTTTTATAATGAATATAATCACACTGGAACTACTCTCTTATTTTTAATATGATCACACAGGAAGTACTCTTTTATAAAAAATATAGACCCTCTCAAATTACTCTTTTATACTGAATATAATCACACAGGAACTACTCTTTTATTTTTAATATAATCACACAGGAAATACTCTTTTATAAAAAATATAGAGCCTCTCAGTACTCTTTTTTACTGAATATAATCACACTGGAATTACTCTTTTATAAAAAATCTACTCCCTCTCAAAGTACTCTTTTATATTGAATATAATCACACTGGAACTACTCTTTTATTTTTAATATAATCACACAGGAAGTACTCTATTATAAAAAACATAGACACTCTCAAAGTACTCTTTTATATTGAATATAACCACACTGGATGTACTATATTATAAAAAATATACTCCCTGTCAATGTACTCTTTTATACTGAATATAATCACACTGGAAGAACTCTTTTATAAAAAATATACTCCCTATTAAAGTACACTTTTATATTGAATATAATCACACTGGAACTACTCTCTTATTTTTAAAATAATCACACAGGATGTACTCTTTTATAAAAAATATACTCCCTCTAAATGTACTCTTTTATACTGAGTATAATCAAACTGGAACTACTCTTTTATAAAAAATATACTCCCTCTCAATGTGCTCTTTTATATTGAATATAATCACACTGGAACTACTCTTTTATTTTTAATATAATCACATAGGAAATACTCTTTTATAAAAAATATAGAGCATCTCAAAGTACTCTTTTATACTGAATATAATCACACTGGAATTACTCTTTTATAAAAAATATACTCCCTCTCAAAATACTCTTTTATATTGAATATAATCACACTGGAACTACACTTATTTTTTTAATATAATCACACAGGAAGTACTCTATTATAAAAAACATAGACACTCTCAAAGTACTCTTTTATATTGAACATAACCACACTGGATGTACTATATTATAAAAAATATACTCCCTGTCAATGTACTCTTTTATACTGAATATAATCACACTGGAAGTACTCTTTTATAAAAAATATACTACCTCTGAAAGTACTCTTTTATATTGAATATAATCACACTGGAACTACTCTTTTATTTTTAATATAATCACGCATGAAGTACTCTATTATAAAAATCATAGACCCTCTCAAAGTACTCTTTTATATTGTATATAACCACACTGGATGTAATCTATTGTCAAAAATATACTCCATCTGAATGTACTCTTTTACACTGAATATAATCACACTGGAAGTACTCTTTTATAAAAAATATACTCCCTCTCAAAGTACTCTTTTATATTGAATATAATCACACTAGAACTACTCTTTTATTTTTAATATAATCACACAGGAAGTACTCGTTTATAAAAAATATAGACCCTCTCAAAGTACTCTTTTATATTGAATATAATCACACTGGAAGTACTCTTTTATAAAAAATATACTCCCTCTCAAAGTACTCTTTTAAAATGAATATAATAAGACTGGAAGTACTCTTTTATAAAAAATATACTCCCTCTCAAAGTACTCTTTTATACTGAATATAATCACAAAGGAAGTACTTTTTATAAAATATATACTCCCTCTCAAAGTACTCTTTTATACTGAATATAATCACACAGGAAGTACTCTTTTATAAAAAATATACTCCCTCTCAATGTACTCATTTATATTGAATATAATCACACTGGAACTACTCTTTTTTAAAAATATATTCCCTCTCAAAGTACTCTTTTATATTGAATATAATCACACTGGAACTACTCTTTTATTTTTAATATTATCACACAGGAAGTACTCTTTTATGAAAAATATAGACCCGCTCAAAGCTCTCTTTTATATTGAATATAATCACACTGGACGTACTCCTTTTTTTTTTAATATAATCACACAGGAAGTACTCTACTATAAAAAACATAGACACTCTCAAAGTAATCTTTTATATTGAATATAACCAAACTGGATGTACTATATTATAAAAAATATACTCCCTGTCAATGTACTCTTTTATACTGAATATAATCACACTGGAAGTACTCTTTTATCAAAAATATAGACCCTCTCAAAGTACTCTTTTATATTCAATATAATCACACTGGAAATACTCTTTTATAAAAAATATACTTCCTCTCAATGTACTCTTTTATACTGAATATAATCACACAGGAAGTACTGTTTTATAAAAAATATAGACCCTCAAAGTACTCTTTTATATTGAATATAATCACACAGGAAGTACTCTTTTATAAAAAATATACTCCCTCTCAAAGTACTCTTTTATACTGAATATAATCACACAGGAATTACTCTTTTATAAAAAATATACTCCCTCTCAATGTGCTCTTTTATATTGAATATAATCACACTAGAACTACTCTTTTATAGAAAATATACTCCCTCTCAAAATATTCTTTTATATTGAATATAATCACACTGGAACTACTCTTTTATTTTTAGTGTAATCACACAGGAAGTACTCTATTATAAAAAACATAGACCCTCTTAGAGAACTCTTTTATATTGAATATAACCACACTGGATGTACTACATTATAAAAAATATACACCCTCTGAATGTACTCTTTTATACTGAATATAATCACACTGGAATAACTCTTTTATAAAAAATATACTCCCTCTCAAAGTACTCTTTTATATTGAATATAATCACACGGTAACTACTCTTTTATTTTTAATTTAATCACACAGGAAGTACTCTTTTATAAAAAATATAGACCCCCTCAAAGTACTCTTTCATATTGAATATAATCACACTGGAAGTACTCTTTTATAAAAAAACATACTCCCTCTCAAAGTACTCTTTTATACTGAATATAATCACATTGGAAGTACTCTTTTATTTTTAATATAATCACACAGGAAGTACTCTATTATGAAAAACATAGACCCTCTCAAAGTACTATTTTATTGTGAATGTCACCACACTGGATGTACTCTATTATTAAAAATATACTCCCTCTCAAAGTGCTCTTTTATACTGAATATAATCACACAGGAAGAACTCTTTTCTAAAAAATGTACTCCCTCTCAAAGTACTCTTTTATATTGAATATAATCACACTGGAAGTACCCTTTTATAAAAAATATACTCCCTCTAAAAGTACTCTTTTATATTGAATATAATCACACTGGAAGTACTCTTTTATAAAAAATATACTCCCTCTCAAAGTACTCTTTCTTACTGAATATAATCACACAGGAAGTACTCTTCTATAAAAAATATACTCCCTCTCAATGTACTCTTTTATATTGAATATAATTACACAGGAATTACTCTTTTTTAAAAAATATACCCCCTCTTAAAGTACTCTTTTATATTCAATATAATCACACTGGAACTACTCTCTTATTTTTAATATAATCACACAGGAAGTACTCTTTTATAAAAAATATGGAGCCTCTCAAAGTACTCTTTTATACTGAATATAATCACACTGGAAGTACTCTTTTATAAAAAAAACTCCCTCTCAAAGATCTCTTTTATATTGAATATAATCACACTGGAACTACTCTCTTATTTTTAATATAATCACACAGGAAGTACTCTTTTATAAAAAATATAGAGCCTCTCAAAGTACTCTTTTATATTCAATATAATCACACTGGAATTACTCTTTTATAAAAAATATACTTCCTCTCAATGTACTATTTTATATTGAATATAATCAAACAGGAAGTACTCTTTTATTAAATATATACTCCCTCTCAAAGTACTCTTTTATATTGAATATAATCACACTGGAAGTACTCTTTTATAAAAAATATACTCCCTCTCAAAGTACTCTTTTATACTGAATATAATCACACAGGAAGTACTCTTTTATAAAAAATATACTCCCTCCCAATGTGCTCTTTTACCTTGAATATAATCACACAGGAAGTACTCTTTTTTAAAAAATATACTCCCTCTCAAATTCTCTTTTATATTGAATATAATCACCCTGGAACTGCAATTTTATTTTTAATATAATCAGAGAGGAAGTACTCTATTATAAAAAACATAGACCCTATCAAAGTACTCTTTTATATTGAATATAACCACACTGGATGTACTCTATTATAAAAAATATACTACCTCTCAATGTACTCTTTTATACTGAATATAATCACACAGGAAGAACTCTTTTCTAAAAAATGTACTCCCTCTCAAAGTACTCTTTTATATTGAATATAATGACACTGGATCTACTCTTTTATTTTTAATATAATCACACAGGAAGTACTCTTTTATAAAAAATACAGACCCTCTCAATGTACTCTTTTATATTCAATATAATCACACTGGAAATACTCTTTTATAAAAAATATACTCCCTCTCAATGTACTCTTTTATATTGAATATAATCACACTGGAAGTACTCTTTTTTAAAAAATATACTTCCTCTCAATGTTCTCTTTTATATCGAATATAATCACACAGGAAGTACTCTTTTATTTAAAATATACTCCCTCTCAATGTACTCTTTTATATTGAATATAATCACACTGGAAGTACTCTTTTATAAAAAATATACTCCCTCTCAAAGTACTCTTTTATACTGAATATAATCACACAGGAAGTACTCTATTATAAAAAATATACTCCCTCTCAATGTACTCTTTAATATTGAATATAATCACAGTGGATGTACCCTTTTTAAAAAATATACTCCCTCTCAAAGTACTCTTTTATATTGAATATAATCACACTGGATCTACTCAGTTATTTTTAATATAATCACACAGGAAGTACTCTTTTATAAAAAATATAGAGCCTCTCAAAGTACTCTTTTATATTGAATATAATCACACAGGAAGTACTCTTTTATAAAAAATATAGACCCCCTCAAAGTACTCTTTTATATTGAATATAATCACACTGGAACTACTCTTTTATTTTTAATATAATCACACAGGAAGTACTCTATTTTAAAAAACATAGACCCTCTCAATGTACTCTTTTATACTGAATATAATCACACTGGAATTACCCTCTTATAAAAAATATACTCCCTCTCAAATTACTCTTTTATATTGAATATAATCACACTGGAAGTACTATTTTATTTTTAATACAATCACACAGGAAGTACTCTATTATAAAAAACATAGACCCTCTCAAAGTACTCTTTTATATTGAATATAATCACACTGGAACTACTCTTTTATTTTTAATATAATCACACTGGAAGTACTCTGTTATAAAAAATATAGAGCCCTCAAAGTACTCTTTTATATTTAATATAATCACACTGGAAGTACTCTTTTATAAAAAATATACTCCCTCTCAAAGTACTCTTTTATATTGAATATAATCACACTGGAACTACTCTTTTATTTTTAATATAATCACACAGGAAGTACTCTTTTATAAATAATATACACCCTCTCAATGTACTCTTTTATATTCAACATAATTACACTGGAAGTACTCTTTTATAAAAAATATACTTCCTCTCAATGTACTCTTTTGTACTGAATATAATCACGCAGGAACTACTCTTTTATAAAAAATATAATCTCTCTCAAAGTACTCTTTTATAGTGAATATAATCACACAGGAAGTACTCTTTTATAAAATATATACTCCCTCTCAAAGTACTCTTTTATATTGAATATAATCACACTGGAACTACTCTTTTATTTTTAATATAATCACACAGGAGGTACTCTTTTATAAAAAATATAGACCCTCTCAAAGTACTCTTTTATATTGAATATAATCACACAGGAAGTACTCTTTTATTAAAAATATACTCCCTCTCAAAGTACTCTTTTATATTGAATATAATCACACTGGAACTACTCTTTTATTTTTAATATAATCACACAGGAAGTACCCTTTTATAAAAAATATACACCCTCTCAATGTACTCTTTTATATTCAACATAATTACACTGGAAGTACTATTTTATAAAAAATATACTTCCTCTCAATGTACTCTTTTATATTGAATATACTCACACTGGAAGTACTCTTTTATTAAAAATATACTCCCTCTCAAAGTACTCTTTTATGTTGAGAATAATCACAATGGAAGTACACTTTTATAAAAAATATACTCCCTCTCAAAGTACTCTTTTATACTGAATATAATCACACAGGAAGTACTCATATAAAAAATATACTCCCTCTCAAAGTACTCTTTTATATTAAATATAATTACACAGGAAGTACTCTTTTATAAAAAATATACTCCCTCTCAATGTACTATTTTATATTGAATATAATCACACTGGAAGTACACTTTTATAAAAAATATACTCCCTCTCAAAGTACTCTTTTATATAGAATATAATCACCCTGGAACTACTCTCTTATTTTAAATATAATCACACAGGATGTACTTTTTTATAAAAAATATAGACCCTCTCAAATTACTCTTTTATACTGAATATAATCACACTGGAAGTACTCTTTTAAAAAAAATATACTCCCTCTCAAAGTACTCTATTATAAAAAACATAGACCCTCTCAAAGTACTATTTTATATTGAATATAACCACACTGGATATAGTCTATTATAAAAAAATATACTCCCTCTCAAAGTGCTCTTTTATACTGAATATAATCACATAGGAAGTACTCTTTTATGAAAAATATACTCCCTCTCAAAGTACTCTTTTCTACTGAATATAATCACACAGGAGCTACTCTTTAATAAAAAATATACTCCCTCTCAATGTATTCTTTTATATTGAATATAATCACACTGGAAGTACTCCTTTATAAAAAATATACGCCCTTTCAAAGTACTCTTTTATATTGAATATAATCACACTGGATTACTATTTTATAAAAAATATACTCCCTCTCAAAGTACTCTTTTATATTGAATATAATCACACTGGAAGTACTCTTTTATAAAAAATATACTCCCTCTCAAAGTGCTCTTTTATACTGAATATAATCACATAGGAAGTACTCTTTCATGAAAAATATATTCCCTCACAAAGTACTATTTTATACTGACTATAATCACACAGGAAGTACTCTTTTATAAAAAATATACTCCCTCTCAATGTATTCTTTTACATTGAATATAATCACACTGGAAGTACTCTTTTATAAAAAATATACTCCCTCTCAATGTACTCTTTTATACTGAATATAATCACATTGGAAGTACTCTTTTATTTTTAATATAATCACACAGGAAGTACTCTATTATGAAAAACATAGACCCTCTCAAAGTACTATTTTTTACTGAATGTCACCACACTGGATGTACTCTATTATTAAAAATATACTCCCTCTCAAAGTGCTCTTTTATACTGAATATAATCAGAATCTAAGTACTCTTTTATAAAAAATATACTCCCTCTCAATGTACTCTTTTATATTGAATATAATCACTGGAAGTACTCTTTTATAAAATATATACTCCCTCTCAAAGTACTCTTTTATATTGAATATAATCACACTGTAACTACTCTTTTATTTTTAATATAATCACACAGGAAGTACTCTTTTATAAAAAATATAGACCCCCTCAAAATACTCTTTATATTGAATATAATCACACTGGAAGTACTCTTTAATAAAAAATATACTACCTCTCAAAGTACTATTTTTTATTGAATATAATCACACTGGAAGTACTCTTTTATAAAAAATATACTCCCTCTCAAAGTACTCTTTTGTACTGAATAGAATCACGCAGAATGTACTATTTTATAAAAAATATAATCTCTCTCAAAGTATTCTTTTATACTGAATATAATCACACAGGAAATACTCTTTTATAAAAAATATACTCCCTCTCAATGTAGTCATTTATATTGAATATAATCACACTGGAAGTACCCTTTTATAAAAAATGTACTCCCTCCCAAAGTACTCTTTTATATTGAATATAATCACACTGGAACTACTCTTTTATTTTTAATATAATCACACAGGAAATATTCTTTTATAAAAAATATAGAGCCTCTCAAAGTACTCTTTTATACTGAATATAATCACACTGGAATTACTCTTTTATAAAAAATGTACTACCTCTCAAAGTACTCTTTTTTACTGAATATAATCACACAGGAAGTACTCTTTTATAAGAAATATACTCCCACTGAAAGTACTCTTTTATTGAATATAATCACACTGGAACTACTCGCTTATTTTTAATATAATCACACAGGAAGTACTCTTTTATAAAAAATATGGACCCTCTCAAAGTACTCTTTTATACTGAATATAATCACACTGGAAGTACTCTGTTATAAAAAATATACTCCCTCTCAAAGTACTCTATTATAAAAAACATAGACCCTCTCAAAGTACTATTTTATATTGAATATAACCACACTGGATATAGTCTATTATAAAAAAATATACTCCCTCTCAAAGTGCTCTTTTATACTGAATATAATCACATAGGAAGTACTCTTTTATGAAAAATATACTCCCTCTCAAAGTACTCTTTTCTACTGAATATAATCACACAGGAGCTACTCTTTAATAAAAAATATACTCCCTCTCAATGTATTCTTTTATATTGAATATAATCACACTGGAAGTACTCCTTTATAAAAAATATACGCCCTTTCAAAGTACTCTTTTATATTGAATATAATCACACTGGATTACTATTTTATAAAAAATATACTCCCTCTCAAAGTACTCTTTTATATTGAATATAATCACACTGGAAGTACTCTTTTATAAAAAATATACTCCCTCTCAAAGTGCTCTTTTATACTGAATATAATCACATAGGAAGTACTCTTTCATGAAAAATATATTCCCTCACAAAGTACTATTTTATACTGACTATAATCACACAGGAAGTACTCTTTTATAAAAAATATACTCCCTCTCAATGTATTCTTTTACATTGAATATAATCACACTGGAAGTACTCTTTTTTAAAAAATATACTCCCTCTCAATGTACTCTTTTATACTGAATATAATCACATTGGAAGTACTCTTTTATTTTTAATATAATCACACAGGAAGTACTCTATTATGAAAAA
Source organism: Aotus nancymaae (assembly GCF_030222135.1). Taxonomy (NCBI): domain Eukaryota; kingdom Metazoa; phylum Chordata; class Mammalia; order Primates; family Aotidae; genus Aotus; species Aotus nancymaae. The sequence goes on from NW_026989310.1 coordinate 37,501, forward strand.
CATAGACCCTCTCAAAGTACTATTTTTTACTGAATGTCACCACACTGGATGTACTCTATTATTAAAAATATACTCCCTCTCAAAGTGCTCTTTTATACTGAATATAATCAGACTCTAAGTACTCTTTTATAAAAAATATACTCCCTCTCAATGTACTCTTTTATATTGAATATAATCACTGGAAGTACTCTTTTATAAAATATATACTCCCTCTCAAAGTACTCTTTTATATTGAATATAATCACACTGTAACTACTCTTTTATTTTTAATATAATCACACAGGAAGTACTCTATTATAAAAAATATAGACCCCCTCAAAATACTCTTTATATTGAATATAATCACACTGGAAGTACTCTTTAATAGAAAATATACTACCTCTCAAAGTACTATTTTTTATTGAATATAATCACACTGGAAGTACTCTTTTATAAAAAATATACTCCCTCTCAAAGTACTCTTTTGTACTGAATAGAATCACGCAGAATGTACTATTTTATAAAAAATATAATCTCTCTCAAAGTATTCTTTTATACTGAATATAATCACACAGGAAATACTCTTTTATAAAAAATATACTCCCTCTCAATGTAGTCATTTATATTGAATATAATCACACTGGAAGTACCCTTTTATAAAAAATGTACTCCCTCCCAAAGTACTCTTTTATATTGAATATAATCACACTGGAACTACTCTTTTATTTTTAATATAATCACACAGGAAATATTCTTTTATAAAAAATATAGAGCCTCTCAAAGTACTCTTTTATACTGAATATAAACACACTGGAATTACTCTTTTATAAAAAATGTACTACCTCTCAAAGTACTCTTTTTTACTGAATATAATCACACAGGAAGTACTCTTTTATAAGAAATATACTCCCACTGAAAGTACTCTTTTATTGAATATAATCACACTGGAACTACTCGCTTATTTTTAATATAATCACACAGGAAGTACTCTTTTATAAAAAATATGGACCCTCTCAAAGTACTCTTTTATACTGAATATAATCACACTGGAAGTACTCTGTTATAAAAAATATACTCCCTCTCAAAGTACTCTTTTATATTGCATATAACCACACTGGAACTACTATTTTATTTTTAATATAATCACACAGGAAGTACTCTATTATAAAAAACATAGACCCTCTCAAAGTACTCTTTTATATTGAATATAACGACACTGGATGTGCTCTATTATAAAAATTATACTCCCTCTCAATGTACTCTTTTATACTGAATATAATCACACTGGAAGTTCTCTTTTATAAAATATATACTCCCTCTCAAAGTACTCTTTTATATTGAATATAATCACCCTGGAACTACTCTTTTATTTTTAATATAATCACACAGGAAGTACTCTTTTATAAAAAATATAGACCCCCTGAAAGTACTCTTTTATATTGAATATAATCACGCGGGAAGTACTCTTTTATTAAAATTATGCTCCCTCTCAAAGTACTCTTTTATATTGAATATAATCACACAGGAAGTACTCTTTTATAAAAAATATACTCCCTCTCAATGTACTCTTTTAAACTGAATATAATCACACAGGAAGTACTCTTTTATAAAAAATATACTCCCTCTCAAAGTACTCTTTTATATTGAATATAATCACACTGGAACTACTCTTTTATTTTTAATATAATCACACAGGAAGTACTCTTTTATAAAAAATATACACCCCCTCAAAGTACTCTTTTATATTGAATATAATCACACTGGAACTACTCTTTTATAAAAAATATACTCCCTCTCAAAATACTCTTTTATATTGAATATAATCACACTGGAAGTACTCTTTTATAAAAAATATACTCCCTCTCAAAGTACTCTTTTGTACTGAATATAATCACACAGGAACTACTCTTTTATTTTTAATATAATCACACTGGAAGTACTCTTTTATAAAAAATATACTCCCTCTCAAAGTACTCTATTATATTGAATATAATCACACTGGAACTACTCTTTAATTTTTAATATAATCGCACAGGAAGTACTGTTTTATAAAAAATATAGACCCTCTCAAAGTACTCTTTTATATTGAATATAATCACACAGGAAGTACTCTTTTATTAAAAATATACTCCCTCTCAAATTACTCTTTTATATTGAATATAATCACACTGGAAGTACTCTTTTATAAAAAATATACTCCCTCTTAAATACTCTTTTATACTGAATATGATCACACAGGAAATAGTATTTATAAAAAATATACTCCCTCTCAATGTACTTTTCATTATTGAATATAATCACACTGGAAGTACTCTTTTATAAAAAATGTAGACCCACTCAAAGTACTCTTTTATATTCAATATAATCACACTGGAAGTACTCTTTTATAAAAAATATACTCCATCTCAATGAACTCTTTTATATTGAATATAATCACACGGGAAGTACTCATTTATTAAAAATATATTCCCTCTCAAAGTACTCTTTTATATTGAATATAATCACACAGGAAGTACTCTTTTATAAAAAATATACTCCCTCTCAAAGTACTCTTTTATACTGAATATAATCACACAGGAAGTACTGTTTTATAAAAAATATATTCCCTCTCAAAATACTCTGTTATACTGAATATAATCACACAGGAACTTCTCTTTTATAAAAAATATACTCCCTCTCAATGTACTTTTCATTATTGAATATAATCACACTGGAAGTACTCTTTTATAAAAAATATACTCCCTCTCAAAGTACTCTATTATATTGAATATAATCACACTGGAACTACTCTCTTATTTTTAATACAATCACACAGGAAGTACTCTTTATAAAAAATACAGACCCTCTCAAACTACTCTTTTGTACTGAATATAATCACACTGGAATTACTCTTTTGTAAAAAATATACTCCCTGTCAATGAACGCTTTTAAACTGAATATACTCACAGTCGAAGTACCCTTTTTAAAAAATATACTCCCTCTCAAAGTACTGTTTTATATTGAATATAATCACACTGGAACTACTATTTTATTTTTAATATAATCACACCGGAAGTACTCTATTATAAAAAACATAGACCCTCTCAAAGTACTCTTTTATATTGAATAAAACCCCACTGGATGTACTCTATTAAAAAAAATATACTCCCTCTCAATGTACTCTTTTATACTGAATATAATCACACTGGAAGTACTCTTTTTTAAAAAATATACTTCCTCTCAATGTACTCTTTTATATTGAATACAATCACACAGGAAGTACTCTTTTATTAAAAATATACTCCCTCTCAAAGTACTCTTTTATATTGAATATAATCACACTGGAAGTACTCTTTTATAAAAAAAATACTCCCTCTCAAAGTACTCTTTTATACTGAATATAATCACACAGGAAGTACTCTTTTATAAAAAATATAATCCCTCTCAAAGTACTCTTTTATATTGGATATAATCACACTGGAACTACTCTGTTATTTTTAATATAATCACACAGGAAATACTCTTTTATAAAAAATATAGAGCCTCTCAAAGTACTCTTTTATACTGAATATAATCACACTGGAAGTACTCTTTTAAAAAAAATATAGTCTCTCTCAATGTACTCTTTATATTGAATATAATCACACTGGAACTACTCTTTTTTTTTAATATAATCACACTGTAAGTACTCTATTATAAAAAACATAGATACTCTCAAAGTACACTTTTATATTGAATATAACCACACTGGATGTACTACATTATAAAAAATATACTTCCTCTGAATGTACTCTTATATACTGAATATAATCACACTGGAATAACTATTTTATAAAAAATATACTCCCTCTCAAAGTACTCTTTTATATTGAATATAATCACAGTGTAACTACTCTTTTATTTTTAATATAATCACACAGGAAGTACTCTTTTATAAAAAATATAGACCCCATCAAAGTAGTCTTTTATATTGATTATAATCACACAGGAAGTACTCCTTTATTAAAAATATACTCCCTCTCAAATACTCTTTTATATTGAATATAATCACACTGGAAGTACTCTTTTATAAAAAATATTCTCCCTCTCAAAGTACTCTTTTATACTGAATATGATCACACAGGAAATACTCTTTTGTAAAAAATATACTCCCTCTCAAAGTCCTCTTCTTTGCTGAATATAATCACACAGGAAGTACTCTTTTATAAAAAATATGGACCCTCTCAAAGTACTCTTTTATACTGAATATAATCACACTGGAAGTACTATTTTATCAAAAATATACTCCCTCTCCAAGTACTATTTAATATTGAATATAATCACACTGGAACTACACTTTTATTTTTAATATAATCACACAGGAAGTACTCTATTATAAAAAACTTAGACGCTATCAAAGCAATCTTTTATATTGAATATAACCACATTGGATGTACTCTATTATAAAAAATATACTCCCTCTCAATGTACTCTTTTATACTGAATATAATCACACTGGAAGTACTCTTTTCTAAAAAATATACTCCCTCTCAATGTACTCTTTTATATTGAATATAATCACACTGAAACTACTCTTTTATTTTTAAAATAATCACACAGGAAGTACTCTTTTATAAAAAATGTAGACCCACTCAAAGTACTCTTTTATATTCAATATAATCACACTGGAAGTACTCTTTTATAAAAAATATACTCCCTCTCAATGATCTCTTTTATATTGAATATAATCACACAGGAAGTACTCTTTTATAAAAAATATACTCCCTCTCAAAGTACTCTTTTATACTGAATATAATCACACAGGAAGTACTCTTTTATAAAAAATATATTCCCTCTCAAAATACTCTGTTATACTTAATATAATCACACAGGAACTTCTCTTTTATAAAAAATATTCTCCCTCTCAATGTACTCTTTATTATTGAATATAATCACAGTGGAAGTACTCTTTTATAAAAAATATACTCCCTCTCAAAATACTCTATTATATTGAATATAATCACACTGGAACTACTCTCTTATTTTTTATATAATCACAAAGGAAGTACTCTTTTATAAAAAATACAGACCCTCTCAAAGTACTCTTTTGTACTGAATATAATCACACTGGAATTACTCTTTTAAGAAAAATATACTCCCTCACAAAGTACTCTTTTATATTGAATATAATCAAACTGGAGCTACTCTTTTATTTTTAAAATACTCACACAGGAAGTACTCTATTATAAAAAACATAGACCCTCTCAGAATACTCTTTTATATTGAATATAATCACACTGGAAGTACTCGTTTATAAAAAATATACTGCCTCTCAAAGTACTATTTTATATTGAATATAATCACACTGGAAATACTCTTTTATAAAAAATATACTCCCTCTCAACGTACTCTTTTGTACTGAATATAATCACGCAGAAAGTACTCTTTCATAAAAAATATACTCCCTCTCAATGTAATCATTTATATTGAATATAATCACACTGGAAGTTCCCTTTTATAAAAAATATACTCCCTCTCAAAGTACTCTTTTATATTGAATATAATCACACTGGAACTACTCTTTTATTTTTAATTTAATCACACAGGAAATACTCTTTTAAAAAAATATAGAGCCTCTCAAAGTACTCTTTTATACTGAATATAATCACACTGGAACTATTCTTTTATTTTTAATATAATCACACAGGAAGTACACTATTATAAAAAACATAGACACTCTCAAACTACTCTTTTATATTGAATATAACCACACTGGATGTACTATATTATAAAATATATACTCCCTCACATTGTACTCTTTTATACTGAATATAATCACACTGGAAGTACTCTTTTATAAAAAATATACTCCCTCTCAAAGTACTCTTTTATATTGAATATAATCACACTGGAACTACTCTTTTATTTTTAATATAATCACACAGGAAGTACTCTTTTATAAAAAATATACACCCCCTCAAAGTACTCTTTTATATTGAATATAATCACACTGGAGGTACTCTTTTATAAAAAATATACTCCCTCTCAAAGTACTCTTTTATACTAAATATAATCACACTGGAAGTACTCTTTTATAAAAAATATACTCCCTCACAAAGTACTATTTTATATTGAATATAATCACACTGGAAGTACTCTTTTATAAAAAATATACTCCCTGTCAATGAACGCTTTTATACTGAATATAATCACAGTCGAAGTACCCTTTTTAAAAAATATACTCCCTCTCAAAGTACTCTTTTATATTGAATATAATCACACTGGAACTACTATTTTATTTTTAATATAATCACACAGGAAGTACTCTATTATAAAAAACATAGACCCTCTCAAAGTACTCTTTATATTGAATATAACCACACTGGATATACTCTATTATAAAAAATATACTCCCTTTCAATGTACTCTTTTATACTGAATATAATCACACTGGAAGTACTCTTTTTTAAAAAATATACTTCCTCTCAATGTACCCTTTTATATTGAATACAATCAGACAGGAATTACTCTTTTATTAAAAATATACTCCCTCTCAAAGTACTCTTTTATATTGAATATAATGACACTGGAAGTACTCTTTTATAAAAAATATACTCCCTCTCAAAGTACTCTTTTATACTGAATATAATCACACAGGAAGTACTCTTTTATAGAAAATATACTCCCTGACAAAGTACTCTTTTATATTGAATATAATCACACTGGAACTACTATTTTATTTTTAATATGATCACACAGGAAGTACTCTTTTATAAAAAATATAGACTCTCTCAAAGTACTCATTTATGTTTAATATAATCACACTGGAAATACTCTTTTATAAAAAATATACCCCCTCTCAATGTACTCTTTTATATTGAATATAATCACAATGGATGTACTCCTGCATTAAAAATACACTCCCTCTCAAAGTACTCTTTTATAATGAATATAATCACACTGGAAGTACTCTTTTATAAAAAATATACTCCCTCTCAATGGACTCTTTTATATTGAATATAATCACACGGGAAGTACTCATTTATTAAAAATATACTCCCTCTCAAAGTACTCTTTTATATTGAATATAATCACACTGGAAGTACTCTTTTATAAAAAATATACTCCCTCTCAAAGTACTCTTTTATACTGAATATAATCACACAGGAAGTACTCTAAAAAAAAATATACTCCCTCTCAATGGACTCTTTAATATTGAATATAATCAAACTGGAAGTACTCTTTTTTAAAAAATATACTCCCTCTCAAAGTACTCTTTTATATTGAATATAATCACACTGGAACTACTCTGTTATTTTTAATATAATCACACAAGAACTACTCTTTTATAAAAAATATAGACCCTCTCAAAGTACTCTTTTATACTGAATATAATCACACTGGAATACTCTTTTAAAAAAAATATACTCCCTCTCAATGTACTGTTTATATTGAATATAATCACACTGGAACTACTCTTTTTTTTTTAATATAATCACACTGTAAGTACTCTATTATAAAAAACATAGACACTCTCAAAGTACTCTTTTATATTGAATATAACCACACTGGATGTACTACATTATAAAAAATATACTCCCTCTGAATGTACTCTTATATACTGAATATAATCATACTGGAATAACTCTTTTATAAAAAATATACTCCCTCTCAAAGTACTCTTTTATATTGAATATAATCACACTGGAACTACTCTTTTATTTTTAATACAATCACACAGGAAGTACTCTTTTATAAAAAATATAGACCCCCTCAAAGTACTCTTTTATATTGAATATAAACACACAGGAACTACTCTTTTATAAAAAAATATACTCCCTCTCAAAATACTATTTTATATTGAATATAATCACACTGGAAGTAATCTTTTTTATAAAATATACTCCCTCTCAAAGTACTCTTTTGTACTGAATATAATCACGCAGAAAGTACTCTTTTATAAAAAATATAATCTCTCTCAAAGTACTCTTTTATACTGAATATAATCACACAGGAAGTACTCTTTTATAAAAAATATACTCCCTCTCAATGTACTCATTTATATTGAATATAATCACCCTGGAAGTACCCTTTTATAAAAAATATACTCCCTCTCAAAGTACTCTTTTATATTGAATATAATCACACTGGAACTACTCTTTTAATTTTAATATAATCACACAGGAAGTACTCTATTTTAAAAAACATAGACCATCTCAAAGTACTCTTTTATACTGAATATAATCACACTGGAAGTACCCTTTTATAAAAAATATACTCCCTCTCAAATTACTTTTTTATATTGAATATAATCACACTGGATCTACTCTCTTATTTTTAATATAATCACACCGGATGTACTCTTTTATAAAAAATATACACCCTCTCAAAGTACTCTTTTATACTTAATATAATCACACTGGAAGTAGTCTTTTATAAAAATTATACTCCCTCTCAAAGTACTCTTTTATATTGAATATAATCACACTGGAACTACTCTTTTATTTTTAATATAATCACACAGGACGTACTCTATTATAAAAAACATAGACCCTCTCAAAGTACTCTTTTATATTGAATATAACCACACTGGATGTACTCTATTATAGAAAATATACTCCCTCTCAATGTACTCTTTTATACTGAATATAATCACACTGGAAGTACTCTTTTATAAAATATATACTCCCTCTCAAAGTACTCTTTTATATTGAATATAATCACACTGGAACTACTCTTTTATTTTTAATATAATCACACAGGAAGTACTCTTTTATAAAAAATATAGAACCTCTCAAAGTACTCTTTTATATTGAATATAATCACACAGGAAGTACAATTTTATTAAAAATATACTCCCTCTCAAAGTACTCTTTTATATTGAATTTAATCACACTGGAAGTACTCTTTTATAAAAAATATACTCCCTCTCAAAGTACTCTTTTATACTGAATATAAAAACACAGGAAATACTCTTCTATAAAAAATATACTCCCTCTCAATGTACTCTTTATATTGAATATAATCACACAGGAAGTACTCTTTTTTAAAAAATATGCTCCCTCTCAAAGTACACTTTTATATTGAATATAATCACACTGGAACTACTCTCTTATTTTTAATATAATCACACAGGAAGTACTCTTTAATAAAAAATATAGAGGCTCTCAAAGTACTCTTTTATACTGAATATAATCACACTGGAAGTACTCTTTTATAAAAAATATACTCCCTCTCAAAGTACTCTTTTATATTGAATATAATCACACTGGAACTACTCTCTTATTTTTAATATAATCACACAGGAAGTACTCTTTTATAAAAAATATGGACCCTCTCAAAGTACTCTTTTATACTGAATATAATCACACTGGAAGTACTCTTTTATAAAAAATATACTCCCTCTCAAAGTACTCTTTTATATTGAATATAATCACACTGGAACTACTCTTTCATTTTTAATATAATCACCCAGGAAGTACTCTTTTATAAAAAAAATAGACCCTCTCAATGTACTCTTTTATATTCAACATAATTACACTGGAAGTACTCTTTTATAAAAAATATACTTCCTCTCAATGTACTCTTTTATATTGAATCTAATCACACTGGAAGTACTCTTTTATTAAAAATATACTCCCTCTCAAAGTACTCTTTTATGTTGAATATAATCACAATGTAAGTACTCTTTCATTAAAAAATATACTCCCTCTCAAAGTACTCCTTTATACTGAATATAATCACACAGGAAGTACTCTTATATAAAAAATATACTCCCTCTCAAAGTACTCTTTTATACTAAATATAATTACACAGGAAGTACTCTTTTATTTTTAATATAATCAAACAGTAAGTACTCTATTATAAAAAACATAGACACTCTCAAAGTACTCTTTTATATTGAATATAACCACACTGGATGTACTACATTATAAAAAATAAACTCCCTCTGAATGTACTCTTTTATACTGAATATAATCACACGGGAATAACTCTTTTTAAAAAAATATACTCCCTCTCAAAGTACTCTTTTATATTGAATATAATCACACTGTAACTACTCTTTTATTTTTAATATAATCACACAGGAAGTACTCTCTTAAAAAAATATAGACCCCCTCAAAGTACTCTTTTATATTGAATATAATCACACTTTAATTACTCTTTTATAAAAAATATACTAACTCTCAAAGTACTATTTTATATTGAATATAATCACACTGGAAGTACACTTTTATAAAAAATATACTCCCTCTCAAAGTACTCTTTTGTACTGAATATAATCACGCAGAAAGTACTCTTTTATAAAAAATATAATCTCTCTCAATGTACTGTTTTATACTGAATATAATCACACAGGAAGTACTCATTTAAAAAAAATATACTCGCTCTATATGTACTCATTTATATTGAATATAATCACACTGGAAGGACCCTTTTATAAAAAATACACTCCCTCTCAAAGTACTCTTTTATATTGAATATAATCACAGTGGAACTACATTTTTATTTTTAATATAATCACACAGGAAGTCCTGTATTTTAAAAAACATAGACCCTCTCAAAGAACTCTTTTATATTGAATATAACCACACTGGATGTATTCTATTATAAAAAATATACTCCCTCTCAATGTACACTTTTATACTGAATAAAATCACACTGGAAGTACTCTTTTCTAAAAAATATACTCCCTCTCAAAGTACTCTTTTATAATGAATATAATCACAGTGGAACTACTCTTTTATTTTTAATATAATCACACAGGAAGTACTCTTTTATAAAAAATATAGACTCTCTCAAAGCACTCTTTTATGTTCAATATAATCACACTGGAATTACTCTGTTATAAAAAATATGCTCCCTCTCAATGTAGTCTTTTATATTGAATATAATCACAATGGAAGTCCTCTTGTATTAAAAATATACTCCCTCTCAATGTACTCTTTTATATTGAATATAATCACACAGGAAGTACTCTTTTTTAAAAAATATACTACCTCTCAATGTACTCTTTTATATTGAATATAATAACAGTGGAAGTACTCTTTTATAAAAAATATACTCCCACTCAAAGTACTCTTTTATATTGAATATAATCACACTGGAACTAATCTCTTATTTTTAATATAAACACACAGGAAGTACTCTTTTATAAAAAATATAGACCCTCTCAAAGTACTCTTTTATACTGAATATAATCACACTGGAAGTACTCTTTTATAAAAAATATACTCCCTCTCAAAGTACTCTTTTATATTGAATATAATCACACTGGAACTACTATTTTATTTTTAATATAATCACACAGGAAGTACTCTATTATAAAAAACATAGACCCTATCAAAGTACTCTTTTATATTGAATATAACCACACTGGATGTACTCTATTATAAAAAATATACTCCCTCTCAAAGTACTATTTTATTTTGAATATAATCACACTGGAATTACTCTTTTATTTTTAATATAATCACACATGAAGTACTCTTTTATAAAAAATACAGACCCTCTCAATGTACTCTTTTATACTCAACATAATTACACTGGAAGTACTGTTTTATAAAAAATATACTTCCTCTCAATGTACTCTTTTATATTGAATCTAATCACACTGGAAGTACACTTTTATTAAAAACATACTCCCTCTCAAAGTACTCTTTTATGTTGAATATAATCACAATGGATGTACTCTTTTATAAAAAATATAATCTCTCTCAAAGTACTCTTTTATACTGAATATAATCACACAGCAAGTACTCTTTTATAAAAAATATACTCCCTCTCAATGTACTCATTTACATTGAATATAATCACACTGGAAGTACCCTTTTATAAAAAATATACTCCCTCTCAAAGTACTCTTTTATATTGAATATAATCACACTGGAACTACTCTTTTATTTTTAATATAATCAAACAGGAAGTACTCTATTATAAAAAACATATACCCTCTCAGAGAACTCTTTTATACTGAATATAACCACATTGGATGTACACTATTATAAAAAATATACTCCCTCTCAATGTACTTTTTATACTGAATATAATCACACTGGAAGTACTCTTTTATAAAAAATATACTCCTTCTCAAATTTCTCTTTTATATTGAATATAATCACACTGGAACTACTCTTTCATTTTTAATATAATCACACAGGATGTACTCTATTATAAAAAACATAGACCCTCTCAGAGAACTCTTTTATATTGAATATACCCACACTGGATGTACTCTATTATAAAAAATATACTCCCTCTCAATGTACTTTTTTATACTTAATATAATCACACTGGAAGTACTCTTTTATAAAAAATATACTCCCTCTCAATGTCCTCTTTTATATTGAATATAATCACACTGGAACTACTATTTTATTTTTAATATAATCACAAAGGAAGTACTCTTTTATAAAAATACAGACCGCCTCAAAGTTCTCTTTTATATTGAATATATTCACACTGGAAGTACTCTTTTATAAAAAATATACTCCCTCTCAAAGTACTCTTTTATACTGAATATAATCACACTAGATGTTCTCTTTTATAAAAAATATACTCCCTCTCAAAATACTCTTTTATATTGAATATAATCACACTGGAAGTACTCTTTTATAAAAAATATACTCCCTCTCAATGTACTCCATTATACTGAATATAATCACACTGGAAGTACTCTTTTACAAAAAATATACTCCCTCTAAATGTACTCTTTTATACTGAATATAATCACACTGGAACTGCTCTTTTATAAAAAAATATACTCCCTCTCAATGTACTCTTTTATATTGAATATAATCACACTGGAACTACTCTTTTATTTTTAATATAATCACACAGGAAATACTTTTTTATAAAAAATATAGAGCATCTCAAAGTACTCTTTTATAGTGACTATAATCCCACTGGATTTACTCTTTTATAAAAAATATACTCCCTCTCAAAATACTCTTTTATATTGAATATAATCACACTGGAACTACTCTTTTTTTAATATAATCACACAGGTAGTACTCTATTATAAAAAACATAGACACTCTCAAAGTACTCTTTTATATTGAACATAACCACAATGGATGTAATATATTATAAAAAATATACTCCCTGTCAATGTACTCTTTTATACTGAATATAATCACACTGGAATTACTCTTTTATAAAAAATGTACTCCCTCTCAAAGTACTCTTTTGTACTGAATAGAATCACACAGGAAGTACTCTTTTATAAAAAATATAATCTCTCTCAAAGTACTCTTTTATACTGAATATAATCACACAGGAAGTACTCTTTTATAAAAAATATACTCCCTCTCAATGTACTCTTTTATATTGAATATAATCACACTGGAAGTCTCTTTTATAAAAAATATACTCCCTCGCAAAGTACTCTTTTTTATTGAATATAATCACACTGGAACTACTCTCTTATTTTTAATATAGTCACACAGGAAGTAGTCTTTTATAAAAAATATGGACCCTCTCATAGTACTCTTTTATACTGAATATAATCACACTGGATGTACTCTTTTAAAAAAAATATACTCCCTCACAAAGTACGCTTTTATATTGAATATAATCACACTGGAACTACTCTTTTATTTTTAATATAATCACACAGGAAGTACTCTATTATAAAAAACATAGACCCTCTCAGAGTACTCTTTTATATTGAATATAACCACACTGGATGTACACTATTATAAAAAATATACTCCCTCTCAATGTACTTTTTATACTGAATATAATCACACTGGAAGTACTCTTTTATAAAAAATATACTCCTTCTGAAATTACTCTTTTATATTGAATATAATCACACTGGAACTACTCTTTATTTTTAATATAATCACACAGGAAGTACTCTATTATAAAAAACGTAGACCCTCTCAGAGAACTCTTTTATATTGAATATACCCACACTGGATGTACTCTATTATAAAAAATATACTCCCTCTCAATGTACTTTTTTATACTGTATATAATCACACTGGAGGTACTCTTTTATAAAAAATATACTCCCTCTCAAAGTCCTCTTTTATATTGAATATAATCACACTGCAACTACTATTTTATTTTAAGTATAATCATGCAGGAAGTACTCTTTTATAAAAAATATACTCCCTCTCAAGGTACTCTTTTATACTGAATTTAATCACACTAGAAGTTCTCTTTTATAAAAAATATACTCCCTCTCAAAGTACTCTTTTATATTGAATATAATCACACTGGAAGTACTCTTTTATTAAAAATATACTCCCTCTCAATGTACTCTTTTATACAGAATGTAATCACACTGGAAGTACTCTTTTAAAAAAATATACTCCCTCTCTATGTACTCTTTTACATTGAATATAATCACACTGGAACTACTCTTTTATTTTTAATATAATCACACAGGAAATACTCTTTTATAAAAAATATAGAGCCTCTCAAACTACTCTTTTATACTGAATATAATCACACTGGAATTACTCTTTTATAAAAAATATACTCCCTCTCAAAGTACACTTTTATATTGAATATAATCACACTGGAAATACTCTTTATAAAAAATATACTTTCTCTCAATGTACTCTTTTATACTGAATATAATCACACTGGAAGTACTCTTTTATAAAAAATATACTCCCTCTTAAAGTACTCTTTTATATTGAATATAATCACACTGGAACTACTCTCTTATTTTTAGTATAATCACACAGGAAGTACTCTTTTATAAAAAATATACTCCCTCTAAATGTACTCTTTTATACTGAATATAATCACACTGGAACTACTCTTTTATAAAAAATATACTCCCTCTCAATGTACTCTTTTATATTGAATATAATCACACTGGAACTACTCTTTTATTTTTAATATAATCACACAGGAAGTACTCAATTATAAAAACATAGACCCTCTCAGAGTACTCTTTTATATTGAGTATAACCACACTGGATATACACTATTATAAAAAATATACTCCCTCTCAATGTAGTTTTTATACTGAATATAATCAAACTGGAAGTACTCTTTTATAAAAAATATACTCCATCTCAAATTACTCATTTATATTGAATATAATCACACTGGAACTACTCTCTTATTTTTAATATAATCACACAGGAAGTACTCTATTATAAAAAACATAGACCCTCTCAGAGAACTCTTTTATATTGAATATACCCACACTGGATGTACTCTATTATAAAAAATATACTCCCTCTCAATGTACTTTTTTATACTGAATATAATCACACTGGAAGTACTCTTTTATAAAAAATATACTCCCTCTCAAAGTCCTCTTTTATATTGAATATAATCACACTGCAACTACTATTTTATTTTTAACATAATCACACAGGAAATACACTTTTAAAAAAATATAGAGCCTCCCAAAGTACTCTTTTATACTGAATATAATCAAACAG